>NC_080390.1:6487916-6680695 GCF_028751815.1 Salvia miltiorrhiza | reverse complement strand
CCACGTCTCCGCTAGCTTCTCTCCCTCGTACTGTTGAAACTGCACGATGTCCATCTTCAATTTCAATGTAAGGCCAGGCGGATGAAATTTTCGTAGGAACGCATGAGCTAAGTCCTCCCACACAACATTATTTCCCAGCTGCAGCGTATGATACCACGACTTCGCCTTATCCCGCAGTGAAAAGGGAAAAGACGAAGACGGATATGTCATCAGGGACACCATTCATCTTCACCGTGCTACACAGCTCCAGGAATGCGCCAGGTGCGCATTAGGGTCTTCGGTCGCCTGTCCACCATATTGGCTCTGTTGAACCATCGTGATCAGACCCGTTTTTCAGCTCAAGTTGGTAGCGTTCACACGTGGGGGCTCCTGGTATACATACTGTGGTATGAACGCTTCATTGATGGCTGGTTGTTTCGGAGCCTCTCTCGTCTCCTGTGCGTCAAGCAGCTTCTTCAACTGCTCTTGCAGAGCTCGAATTTGGATTTGCTCTGGAGTAGCCATCGTATTATCCTCAACTTGATCGTTTTGCTTCTTTAGATTGCGCAAGGTCTTGTTGATTTCAGGGTCTAACTCAAAGAGAGGAGACTCGTGAGATCGTGTGTTCATATGCAACCTACAGAAACACAACTTATAAAAACCAGAAATAAAAATAAAAACAAATAAAACTTGCAGTACTATTAAGTCCTATTGGAAATATTAAAGAAAATCTAAACAATCCCCGGCAACGGCGCCAAAAAGTTGATCACTATTTTATTAGCAACAAAAATACCGCAACTAACACGGTGTAATCGTAGTATAAACAGCAATCGGATATCGTATCCACAGGGACTGTAAAACGAAATCACTCTATCTATTTCCTACACAAACTCTCACAGTATGCAAGTGAAACGATTATGAAGGTGAATTAAGAACTAAGATTAACTAAATAAAACTAAAGAGCATAAAAACTATGATGATTAACTCAAATATAAGAAAAGTCTGACCCTAGGGATGTATTTTCACTAATTAACTATATGCACTCAACCTATTGATTCAATTACCAATTTTAATCCAACCCTGATGAAAGATCACTATATTATTCACAAGCGTCTCTAACGACCACCTATGAACGTAGATTAATTAATCCCTTTTCGCATTCAAGACTCCAAGGAATAAATTAACTCCCAATAGCACATAAAGAATAGCTTCCTATAGCTTCACCTGTCGCATTCAAGACTCAAGGCTAACCACTATATCATGCATTCCTGAATCGGCTGAACAATTATCGCATTCAAGACTCAAACTGAACAGCTAGACATGTAAATCATTGATCAGATAATTCACAAGAGATTAAGCACCAGGAATCATGAATCATAAGTTGGAGGGCAAATTGATATCAATAAATCAAAAACACATAATCAATCAGCTATATACAAACCCTAGGTTCAGATGAAAAGACTAGCCAGACATAATAAAATCAAACATAAACATAATTAAATTGAACGCAATTGTAAAAAACTGAATTATATAAAAACTGAATAAGAACGAATGTAGCAGCTTGAATCTTCAATCTTGTGGAAATCCAATCCAAGCAGTAAAAACTGGAAAACAATAAATTCTAAAGCTATGAAATTGAAAAATAAAAGTTTGGAACTGAAAAAGGAACCCAAAATAGGTCAAAAGAAGACCTATTTATAGTACCAGGGTAAAACTACAGAGTTTGAGCTCGAAAAGACTTTGAAAAACGCATAAAAACGCAAAATAGCGGACTGGCGGCGACCCCCCCCGGCGGGCACCCGGCGGTCGCCGGCTCCTTTGTTGATTCTCCACTGCACGCGGCGGGCACCCGGCGGGCGCCGCTCGATCGCCAGCCACGCCGATTTCTCGGCGGGCTGCGCGGCGGTCGCCGGCTGGGTCGCCGGCTGTTGCCTTAAATTCCTTCATCATCCGGCGGTCGCCGGCTGGGTCGCCGGTTGATCGCCGATGTTTCGCTGCTGCGCGCGACTTTCTTGTTTTGGTCATAACTTTCTCGTCCGAACTCCGATTTATGATCCGTTTGCGCTCACGAACTCGTATCGAGACGATCTACAACTTCTATTTCAGATAAGTTTTCCAAATTCGAACTCAATAAACCTGAAATTTCCTTGAAAGTTCGAATAAGAATCATGTTTCAAAAGATAAAGCAAATTAAGCATAAAACAATCATCCAACACTCAGTTTCCTATAAAATAACATCATATGAACACTAAAAACCATGGAAACATGAGTGTTATCAACTCCCCCAAACTTAAGCCATTGTTCGTCCTCGAATAATGGGAAGAATAAAATCAATAACACGAATGGGTAAGAAATCTAGATCATCAATGCCTCCGAATAATAAAGAATAATAGAATTGTCAAATCCTTAATAATCAAGCACAAAATTCACCAATAAACACAACCTATAGCAAAATCAACCTTGACATTCCAAACAATTGAATCTCACAAGGTATGTGTATCACTCAACTCTCAATTTGATGGAACGGGACGTGTATACTCTCATCGAATTCAATGCAATATAGATCACTTACCATAAGCTTGCCAATCGTCCACAATCTCCATCGCTAAAAGTGTGCCAAGACTAAGATCAAATAGGTCTTTATTTTTGGGTTATAATGTAGGGACATTGGTTCAGGTAGGGAAATATAGGCTAAGTGACTCAAATAGATCAAGAACACCAACCTTATGACTTCACTAATCAAGTATGGAATAAATTCCATCTTCCACCCAACTATATCACCATAATCAACAAAACTCAAGGGATTTAATCATCACAAAACAGAACTAAACACTCTTTTATGCTCTCAACTTCTTTCCAACACACAAAGTCGATTTTCTAACAAATATCTCAATAAACTCTCGACTTCACACTTTTTTTTTCTCATTCTTTTTCTTTTCTCTTTTTTTTTTCTTTTTTTTTTCTTTTCTTTTCAATTTTTTTTTTCTTTTCACAACGTTCTAGAGCTCATAAGAGTAAATAGTATCACAAAATCATCCCTTCTTTTTCACAACCCACTATGACTATTCACCACATAAAGATCCCCATATACTACATCACCCCCTATCATCCGGCTAAAGAATAAAAGCTAAATTGGCTCAAAGTGGATAACAAAGGATAATTTTTTTTTTCAAGGACAGTGTTTGGGAAAAATTGTGGCTAACAAAAGATGGCCTAAAATCATCTCATAATCCTGGGCACAACAGCAACCTCGACACAGAAACCATGGCAAGTTCTAGAAGATCACTACATATGCATGACAAAACTCACAACAAAGAATAAACTGTGCATGATAAACAGTTATAGCTCAAATCCTCACAGGTTTATTCAACGTCCAAAAGTCAAGGTCAAAATCACTCTAGAATTATGCAAATTAGTTCCAATTATGCTCAAATCATCAAAGAAAATCAAATTCCAGTTTTTTTTTCATAGAAATCATCATTGGCATCTCACCAGAAATCTAATGGAGTAATAACCAACTCAAAAACAAAACAAACACACACCAAGCAGGATAAAATAATAAAGCCAACAAAAATAATAAAAGTGATACACATATCTACTCTCACCCCCCTCCCCCAAACTTATTACAGAACATAAGTTCGAAAATAAGTTTGGAGGGATGATGATATGTGTGTCACTACTCACAGAAACACATGCTCCATGGTGGTGGTATGAACAAGGCGCGAGTTTCCGCATCTTCCAAGCTCAACTGCACTAAAAACCCAAACAAAACAAAGAAACAAAAAGAAACAAAACACAACAAAAAGAAAGAAAAACAAAATAAAGAAAAACAGTTGGGTTACCTCCCAACAAGTGCTTAATTTAACGTCTAGAGCTCGACGATACCTCATAGCCTCAATGAACATCAAACGCAGCAGGCGTGACAGACCGCCTAACACGAACAGAGGTAGAGGACTCATGCGCATCAGCTGCGTGAAATACTACGCTTCCATTGGGCACATCTATCATAGCCCTCCCCGTAGCTAAGAATGATCGACCAAGAATCAACGGCGGATTTGCATCTTCTGGAATATCGAGGACCAAGAAATCCGTAGGGAAGACGAGCTTGTCAACCTTCACAAAGATGTCTTCAAGCTTTCCTCTCGGCTTCACTCTTGATCTATCCGCCATTTGAATCTCCATCGAGGTCGGCTTGAGATCCCCAATTCCCAACCGCTTGAAAACAGAGATGGGCATCACATTGACACTAGCCCCTAAATCGCAAAGAGCCTCGGGAAAGAGCTCTCCTCCAATCTCGCACTCAATGGTGAAGCTACCCGGATCTTTCTTCTTCGAAAGTAGCTTCATTGGCAGCTCAGTGCACACAGCTTTCGCCTGCGAGATTTTCCTATCTTCATCACCCATGTTCTTAGTGTGAACAACTGCCTTTTCTTCTTTATCCTCGGGATCCTGCAATTTTGAGAGACTTTGAAGCTGTGCACGCCGGTCCGATTCTTCAAGTAGTCTCTCAAGCTCATCCACTATACGTCTATGCTCTGTCTCATCGGGATTGGCAATCTTTTTCTCATTTTTGCAATGGGAGACCTCCAGCTTGATTTCCTTGGCATCCACCTTTTTGCTCGGTTGCACAGCACATTGCTCTTCAAGCACCTCTCTCTTCATCAGCCTACGGGGGAATGGAGCTTTTGGGATGTACTCCCTAAGTGGAATAGGAGCCTTGTGTGGTTCCTCAATCAGAGATTCATGCTCCTTGCTCATCCTCATCTCTTTTGTAGACAAAGTGCCATCGAAAATAGCATTGCATTGGCCCTTAGGATTGACAGTAGTGTTGCTTGGGAATTGGCCCGGCTTGTGCTGCGCCGCCGCTTGGTTGGCAATCTGACCAACTTGATTCTCTAACATCTGTACCTGCTTAGATAATGCTGAGAAATTATTCTCCATGTTAGAGATTTTATTTCCAACATTCACCTCCATCCCAGTCATCTTCATGAGCATCTGCTTCATCATGTCCTCCATCGAATCCTTCTTTGGCTCATTGATGACTCCCCCACTAGAAACAGAAAATCCTGGTGGAGGTTGCACAGCATTGTTTGGGTTTCCATAGGAAAGATTTGGGTGCGGACGTGCTCCTGGCTGAAACTGCTGCTGACCCTGCTGATATGGCTGACCTCTGTTATACATCCCTGGCTGTCCTTGCTGAAAATTCCCATAATTTCTGTCATTAACGTTTCCCAAGCCTGATGGGTCTATCACAGCTTGCTCATGACGTCCAGCATTCAATTCACCAATTTTTGCAGTCAGCTCTGCCAGCTGTGTAGCCATCGCTGCCTGTTGAGTAACCATAGCTGCCATAGGATCAGAAGTGGACGCAGCTGCAACCTTCTTCAATTGCATACGCTCAGATGGCCATTGGTAGCTCGTAGAAGCCATACTATCAATAATGTTCCACGCTTCAAAACTGCTTTTCTGAAGTAGAGATCCACCTGCAGCTG
Organism: Salvia miltiorrhiza; assembly: GCF_028751815.1. Taxonomy (NCBI): domain Eukaryota; kingdom Viridiplantae; phylum Streptophyta; class Magnoliopsida; order Lamiales; family Lamiaceae; genus Salvia; species Salvia miltiorrhiza. Next base: position 6,675,224 of record NC_080390.1, on the reverse strand, counting down.
TATCCATGTGCATCCGTGTACGCTCCCCGCAGGCATTGTAGAACATTATCACTAGTGTGCCTTCATCAAATCCATGACCTGGGCACTTTCTGAGCTTCTCCTGATATCGCTCCCACGTCTCCGCTAGCTTCTCTCCCTCGTACTGTTGAAACTGCACGATGTCCATCTTCAATTTCAATGTAAGGCCAGGCGGATGAAATTTTCGTAGGAACGCATGAGCTAAGTCCTCCCACACAACATTATTTCCCAGCTGCAGCGTATGATACCACGACTTCGCCTTATCCCGCAGTGAAAAGGGAAAAAGACGAAGACGGATAATGTCATCAGGGACACCATTCATCTTCACCGTGCTACACAGCTCCAGGAAATGCGCCAGGTGCGCATTAGGGTCTTCGGTCGCCTGTCCACCATATTGGCTCTGTTGAACCATCGTGATCAGACCCGTTTTCAGCTCAAAGTTGGTAGCGTTCACACGTGGGGGCTCCTGGTATACATACTGTGGTATGAACGCTTCATTGATGGCTGGTTGTTTCGGAGCCTCTCTCGTCTCCTGTGCGTCAAGCAGCTTCTTCAACTGCTCTTGCAGAGCTCGAATTTGGATTTGCTCTGGAGTAGCCATCGTATTATCCTCAACTTGATCGTTTTGCTTCTTTAGATTGCGCAAGGTCTTGTTGATTTCAGGGTCTAACTCAAAGAGAGGAGACTCGTGAGATCGTGTGTTCATATGCAACCTACAGAAACACAACTTATAAAAACCAGAAAATAAAAATAAAAACAAATAAAACTTGCAGTACTATTAAGTCCTATTGGAAATATTAAAGTAAAATCTAAACAATCCCCGGCAACGGCGCCAAAAAGTTGATCACTATTTTATTAGCAACAAAAATACCGCAACTAACACGGTGTAATCGTAGTATAAACAGCAATCGGATATCGTATCCACAGGGACTGTAAAACGAAATCACTCTATCTATTTCCTACACAAACTCTCACAGTATGCAAGTGAAACGATTATGAAGGTGAATTAAGAACTAAGATTAACTAAATAAAACTAAAGAGCATAAAAACTATGATGATTAACTCAAATATAAGAAAAGTCTGACCCTAGGGATGTATTTTCACTAATTAACTATATGCACTCAACCTATTGATTCAATTACCAATTTTAATCCAACCCTGATGAAAGATCACTATATTATTCACAAGCGTCTCTAACGACCACCTATGAACGTAGATTAATTAATCCCTTTTCGCATTCAAGACTCCAAGGAATAAATTAACTCCCAATAGCACATAAAGAATAGCTTCCTATAGCTTCACCTGTCGCATTCAAGACTCAAGGCTAACACTATATCATGCATTCCTGAATCGGCTGAACAATTATCGCATTCAAGACTCAAACTGAACAGCTAGACATGTAAATCATTGATCAGATAATTCACAAGAGATTAAGCACCAGGAATCATGAATCATAAGTTGGAGGGCAAATTGATATCAATAAATCAAAAACACATAATCAATCAGCTATATACAAACCCTAGGTTCAGATGAAAAGACTAGCCAGACATAATAAAATCAAACATAAACATAATTAAATTGAACGCAATTGTAAAAAACTGAATTATATAAAAACTGAATAAGAACGAATGTAGCAGCTTGAATCTTCAATCTTGTGGAAATCCAATCCAAGCAGTAAAAACTGGAAAACAATAAATTCTAAAGCTATGAAATTGAAAAATAAAAGTTTGGAACTGAAAAAGGAACCCAAAATAGGTCAAAAGAAGACCTATTTATAGTACCAGGGTAAAACTACAGAGTTTGAGCTCGAAAAGACTTTGAAAAACGCATAAAAACGCAAAATAGCGGACTGGCGGCGACCCCCCCGGCGGGCACCCGGCGGTCGCCGGCTCCTTTGTTGATTCTCCACTGCACGCGGCGGGCACCCGGCGGGCGCCGCTCGATCGCCAGCCACACCGATTTCTCGGCGGGCTGCGCGGCGGTCGCCGGCTGGGTCGCCGGCTGTTGCCTTAAATTCCTTCATCATCCGGCGGTCGCCGGCTGGGTCGCCGGTTGATCGCCGATGTTTCGCTGCTGCGCGCGACTTTCTTGTTTTGGTCATAACTTTCTCGTCCGAACTCCGATTTATGATCCGTTTGCGCTCACGAACTCGTATCGAGACGATCTACAACTTCTATTTCAGATAAGTTTTCCAAATTCGAACTCAATAAACCTGAAATTTCCTTGAAAGTTCGAATAAGAATCATGTTTCAAAAGATAAAGCAAATTAAGCATAAAACAATCATCCAACACTCAGTTTCCTATAAAATAACATCATATGAACACTAAAAACCATGGAAACATGAGTGTTATCAATTGCCATGTAAGCTCGAAGCTTCACCGGAGCAAAAAAGCATGGAAAAATTGTTCAATCCCTTAAATTTAGGGAATTTTGGATAAAAAAAAAAAAAAAAAAAGTTAATGGCAAATTTGAAAATTGGCCCAAAGTTCATAATTTTTATCATAATTAACCCTATTTTTTATACATATCTCTAAACAAATTGCTTTTTATGATCCATATTTCACAATATATTTTGCCCAAATCGAATCTGACATAGTAAAATTATTGTTGATATAATATAGTACATAGATTATATTAAAATAATTTATATAAATATTTCACTAAAATATGCGCAATCAAAATCTAGTTCGTCATTTGCATGTTTTATGAGAGATTGATGCTCTGTATATTTAGTTTTGCTCAAAAGGGTTATTGGTTTATCATACTTTTATATGAATTTGCTTATTTAATGAAAGATTAATGCTTTATATATTCACTAGCACGCCCACTCGTGCGATGCACGATAAATTATATTTAAAATTTCATTTTTAATATATAAAATTATTTATTCATCCACAAATTTATACTATTAAAATTAATACAAAATTCTCTTATAAAATTTTTAAATATAAGAGTAAAGAGTTTTAAAATAACTCAATATAATTGCTGCACTTTAATTGCACTAAAAATTATTATATGTAAACAATCATGTTAATAAAAAATTCCGCTTCACCGATTAACAAAAATAATATATAAGCGAATCCGATTCATGATAGCAAGACAAACCTTAAAAATTATAGCAAATTATTTCTACCTATAAATTATAGGTATCAACTAATTAAATAAATTACAGAAAGAAACATTTATATATCAGCAAACTCTTTTATTTTCTGAAAGTTGGTACATCAACGGTTAACTAATTAAAATAAATCGCAAGAAGAAGCATTTAACGCTAAGATTATCTAAAATATTTAATTCAAGTGAATCACAAGAAGCATTATTACATCTCAGCAAGATTATCAAATAAATCACTAAAATCAATTGTAAACTACCATCAACTAAAGTAATTGAAATACAAAAGTAGACAACAAAATCCACGATCGAATATATATTAAAATATTTTAAATCGGTAGTCATCGAAAAAAAATTATATGCACATAAAAAAGAAAAAGAAAAAAAAAGAAAAAAAAAAACAAAATATAGGCTAGACGACTAAATTCATATGACTGTACAAATTCATACTAAAATTCATACTAATATAGGCTATACCCAATATCAATCAAGTGAAGATGACTGTACAAATTCATACTAATTAAGCCGAAAGCGTCCATAAACTTCAATCTAAATACTCGGGAAACGTACAATACCTCATCAGCTAAAATCTTGGAGCAATTGAAGCAGACACTGCGGAGAATACTGAGCACAGTCTTCATGAACCCAATGTGAAACATGGGTTTGGCGAGCTCAAGGTGACCGAAGTGGCCGGGGCAATCAGCCATGTTCGCCATACAAGTCTCGCACTTCATCTTCCGATCAATCGTCCCCAGACGCGGGTCGCTCAAACCACCGATCTTCGGCTTGCCTCTTTCCGTCGTCTCGCTGTGCTCTATATGCACAACTGACATTTGTCTCTATAAAACACACCATAGAACAACAGACCGTCATTAACCGATTCCAACTCAATCACAGACTCAATACTGAAACTGAAAGTTCAAAACATTCGAGGAAGTGAGAATTACGATCTCATCGGGGCTGAGTATGCCGAATTGGACGACGCAGACCTTCGCAACCTCTGCCGGCGAGAAGGGGAACCGCAGATCCATTGCGACACCGGAAATTGTTCCCTAGGTTTTTGATTATGATCTATGATGCTACTAATAATTTCAAAATTAAAAACAAATTATGGTTTTTCAGTACTTCAAATTATTGTTGATTTCTGTTGAGTAATTAATTTTTTGGGATTTGAAAGAAACTTATTTCGCGCTGCGCTCGTCTCAGAAGGTGGCGGTTTTGAGACCAATGAAGAAGATGGGGGAGAATTGAAGGGGTATGTATTTATAGAGATGGATCCTGAGATAACCGTGTCGAATAGGGAGAGAAAACTGTTGTTAATCGTGTGAGAGAGATAGTAACTGCTATAAAATGTGGTTTCATATAAAACTACCGTTAAATATTAAGAATATTCCGTTAGAAAAATAACAGTAAATTAGATGATGTGAAATTGGTTCTTTATATAATCAAATAACGGTAAATTAGATGATGTGAAATTGGTTCTTTATATAATGCGGTCAGTTACAATTTTTAAAAATTGGTTGAAAAATATAGCCGTTGAACTGCTCTTTTATATAATATATAGATTAGTTTTGCGCCAATAATGCTAATAAGATTACAAAATACTTGTTTATAAAAATTATTGACTTGTTTATTAAAATGAAATAAATTATTCACAACTGTTCCGACGAATTCTCAATGGAAATATGTATGTATATATATATATATATATATATATATATATATATATCTTAACATATAAAATACGAACTACCTAAATTGTATGAATTATATGTAAAACATGTATGAATTAGCTGTGTAAATATATGAATTGCGAAAAATAATTTTTTTGCTACATATGTGATTCGAACTCAGGACCATGAATTAATTCAACAAGATGATGAATCAACCGTAGATCTTGTCGATCTAAGGGCTGAAAATAGTTCCTATTTTATATTCTAAAATGTATTTTTATTTTAGCCCAAGCCTATGTATATACATATATATATATATATCTAGAATTTTTTTTTATTGTGGGGGCACAAAATAACTATAAATATAAAATATGTTAAAAAATCACTTCATTCATCCACGAAAATAAGTCTCATTGCTTGCTAGATACGAGTTTTAATAAAATTATTAAAATCGTTATAAGTAGAATGAATGTAAAATTTATAGGGGTAGTGTTAATACAAAAAAGTGGAATAAATGTACACTATTAATTAAAAATTAAAATAAAAGTATAATTTACAGGCAAATTTAGGAGATAATGTAGGATCTAATAGTTCAAAAAGTGAAGCAAAACTTTTATTCGTCGATAGATAAAAATAAGTAAGTGGGACTCTTACGTGGAGGACAACAGATAAAAATAAGTAAGTGAGACTCTTACGTGGAGGGCGGCAATACTACATAATAACCTAAGTGAAATTTCAGATATTGGGAATAAAGTATTAAAGTGTTTAAAGTGGGGACACGTAATATATTGAGGATTGTGAGTTTAAAAGATTAATTATTTATTATATATTTTAATTAAATATATATACAGAGTAAAAATATAAACAATTATGGGGGCATGTGCCCCCACAACAGGAAGCATAGGTCCCCCCGTCTCTCTCTCTCTATATATATATATATATATATATATGTGTGTGTGTGTGTGTGTGTAGAGAGAGAGAGCGTGCACTTTTGAAATAGCCATTTTAAAGAAGGAAATATAATATTTGGCCACTAGTTGAAAAAACACAAAATCTGGCCATTTATTACATGTAAAGACTATTTTGTCCTTAATTAAGGCGGACCGAATTCGGGTCGAATTCGGGTTTGCGCGCGGGTTAGACACATATGACACTATTAGTGTCATATGTGCCAACCGAAAAAAAAAAAAAAAAAAAATCCAAGTATATGGCACTAGTGGCACTAATATGGCCACAAGTACCATTCGTGCAACACTACATAAGAGAGTATATGGCACTAATGACACTAATATGACCATAAGTACCATTCGTATGACACTAATATGGCCATAAGTACCATTCGTGCAGCACTGAGTATATGGCACTAACAATGCCATGTGTGCAGTGTGCCTAACCCGCGCGCTAATTCGAATTCGACCCGAATTTGGTCCGCCCTAATTAAGGGCAAAACAGTCCTAAAACGTAAAAAATTGCCAGATTTTGTGTTTTTTTAATTAGTGGCCAAATATTATATTTCCTTCTTCAAAATGGCCATGTGAGTATATTGTTTATATATATATATATAGGGTGCGGTTATAGTGAGAACCACACTTATCGTGAGAACATAAGAACCATTAAAATCAATGCATCTACTATATAAATTAATGCATTCGCTATTAAATTTAATGCATCTGAAAATAATAAATTTTTTGCTCCCTTCAGGATTCGAACCCAGAATCTGCATTCATCCACCAAGATGATGCATCCACCGTAGATCTTGATGATCGAATGGTTTAAAATGGTTCTCTGTTCTAATTTTGTTTAGTGGTTCTTATTTGAACCTCTCCCTATATATATATATATATATATATATATATATATATATATATATATATATATATATATATGAGATGGCTAAAATAAAAATATCATAATAAAATACTCCCTCCGTCCCATGAATCTTGATTCACTTTCCTTTTTCGGCCGTCTCACGAATCTCGAGTCATTTCCTTATATGGCAAAAACAATCCCCTTTATTCACCTTTTCACTTTTTCACCTACTACACTTAACACACTAAATACTATTTTCTTAATTCTCGTGCCGAAAAGAATTGACTCAAGATTCGCGGGACGGAGGGAGTATAAAATAGGAACCATTTTCATCCCTTAGATTATCAAGATCTACAGTTGATTCTCATCTTGTTGGATGAGTTTATGGTCCTAAGTTCGAATTTCGTAGGTAGCAATTTTTTTTTATTTTCTCAATTCAGGCATTTATACAGCGAATTCATATGTGTTCTACATAAATTTTATACATTTACATACGATTATCTAAGATTAAATCTCAACCGTTAGATTATGGGTCGATTAATGATGTAAATTTATTCCTATTTTATACTCTAAGAGCTGTTTTGAACCTAGTTCTCCCCTGTTGTGTAATGGATATGAACGGTCCAATTTTTTTATTTTATTTTTTGATAAATTAACAGTATTTAAAAGCTACATTACAAGGGACTCGAACCTAATACCTTTAGCCTCAGACATTAATCCTTTAGAACATCCATAGTGGGGGTGCGCACTCGGTCCACTCGCACCCAAATTTTTACTATCGGTTAGAATTGTGTATTACCAATGGCTTGAACCCGTGACCTTTGATTTCAGACATTAGCCCTCTTATCGTTTGACCAACACTACATGTTTCGCAATAATGATGTCATCTTATTTATTCTACTTTTTTTGTTTAGTGTTATCTCTTGTACTATATTTGTACGGAAAGAGACGAAGCAAAACCACACAATTTCGATGAAAAAGAGACGAAGACAAACCACAACTTCGATGAAAATCAAAATGGCCCACACACATAAATTAACTATCCGTTTCCACTAATATTGTTTAAACATGAAACCAACATGAAATTTCTCTCTACACAAATCATTTTCATTTGCACTATTCCTATTGACCAAATTAAGCCCCTCATCACCACTCAGTCCAAACCCCACTATCAATTCTTGCCATCAGACATTGACTTCAAGCTTCACCCATATATAACACTAGTACAAGACTTGCATATTATTTAAACTCAAAAACTCGTGTAGATTAATATCCAAACTCAAACTCATCTTCGATGATATATTTATAATTTAATTACTATTTAATTGTATCAGCATATAAATCTTGACGACCCATTTTACAGAATTTGCCCGTTTTGAGATGGTAAAACAAAGCAAGTCGATGATACCCCTCAATTTCATAAGCACATGCAAATGCAAGTAATGATATGTATTTGTAAATTTTGTTTTTCTAAGCACGAAAAGAGATTTAAAATATAAATGGAATATCTCTAGGGCCCGTTTGGTACGTACACAATATGAGATAAGATGTGCTATATTTGACTGAGATATTTTTTTTTTTTTACTATATGTCATATTAATATCATATTTGGTACACTGCATAAATATATCAGTAAAATATAATATGTTGTTACGATGTATTAAAATTATATAAAGTTAATGGAGTAATAGTTATAATTAAGATTTGTATTACGTATACCACATATGGAGGTGGTATATATATACAGAATCCCTCAAATCTGCATAATATTAACTTTCAGGCTTTAAATTTATAAACGACTATGTGTTTCGTATTACTTCTTACCAAACAAGATATTAGAGTGTCATAAGTATATTATACACCCTACGCCCATACCAAACAAGCCCTTAATATATTAAAAATGTAATTTTCAAAATTGAGTGGCAATTTTATAATTATAATAAAATTGAAAGTTTATTTATAAACTATATATTTTTATTATTTTAGTTTCTTTATGTTCTTAGTTTTTTGTTTTAAACCTGTTTTAAAATTGTGAAATTTATTAATTATAAAATATTTGATATGCATATCAAATTAAAGATCTTGAAAAGAGCTTTAATTTGATATTTTATGTAATTATTGGATTAAAAATGTAAATATTGTATTTATTTAAAGTTAAAACTTAAACAAAATTCTCTCTCATCTCTCATCTTTTTTTGAATATATCTAATTTTTAATTATTTTTTATTTTTATTTATTTCTTTTAACTTATTTTATTTTCTTAAATTTTTTTTGCTTTTTAATAATATCAATTTTTATTATTGTGATTTTTTCTCTCTCTATTTAGCTGAAATATATTCAGTTAACATTATAATTATGAATATGACAAAGTTGATATCAATTAGATACAAGGAAGATATAAAAATATTTTTCATGCATTTTACGAGTAAAAATGCTAATATATTATACATATATATACCAACACGTGATTGTAGAAAAAAATAAACAAATGATCAGTACTTCGATTTATAATGATCTACAATTAATGAAATAAAAATGAGTACTTCGATTTATAATGATTTGGCAATACTATTAAATTACAACGCGTGGCTTTTGGTGGAGTAACAATATCAGATTTGTTTCTTAATATCTATCGTTGACTAATTCAGCAATAAATAATACGAATCTTTAAATTTTTTAGTTATTTATTCATAGCACGTTAAAAGAGTATAATAATTAACAAGATTGGAGAAATATTAATAAAAAGTAAACACATACACACTTAAGACAACAAGAAGTTGTTTCAGTTTTTTATTATCTGTATGTTCAAAAAGTTGTCAGATTTTCTTTCTTTTCTTTTCTTTCGATAAAATTTCAATTCATTTAGGGCACGTTTGTTAGGGGTTATAAGGTGATAAATACTATATTTCTCACATTTTCTCATTGTTTGATAGGCATTATCATTAATACTTGGAACCCGCAAAAAACGCTCAAACCCGCTAAAAAATACTGTTACACATAGAAATCTGATTTCACCCTCACCCCCTTATCAGTAATATATGAGGAACAGTGTTTTAGATAATAATTTTACTTTACGATTTTCTCCCTGAAATCAGTTCATATTAGGGCTTCAGTAGCCTCCCGCTCTTTCAAATAGCAAAGCGGCGCTCCCCAATCAAGGTTTGTGAATCTCTTCAACTCATCTTCAAGGTTGATTAGGGGGTTTTTTTGTCGAATTTTTTCAACAATGTGTGCCTTTGTCGCTAAATCGCCGCCGCCGCTTCCATCTATTCCCGGCGAAGGCGCCGGCTATGCTCTATCTCCCTCTCGCCCCTCTTCCCTCGTCTCTCTCTCTCTCAAACACCACAGAACACGCTCCCACACAGACTCGAGCCACGCCGCCGCCGCCTTATCTGGCGAAAGTCGGTGCCGGGCGAATCACCACCCACCGGCGTGACTCTCATCTTCTTGCCCTCTTCTTCTCTCCCCCAAATCTCGATCTGAGAACCCAACCTCCAAATCTCACCGGACGGCCAGCAGAATTGCCTCCGCCTTTGATTTCGTTTTCAAATAGTCTTCGAATTATTTTCGATTTTTTTCGAAGTGGGTTTTTTGTAAATTCAAATCTGAAATGGATGAGAAAAGGTGCTATGATAATTTCTAATTGGGTTCGAAATTGTGTTGTAATTTTGTTGTAGATCTGTTTTGTTCTTGAAACCAAGATCGGTGAAGGCTGCTTTTGGTGTTGGATTCGAAGGCTTCTACTAGGTACGTATATGGATTCAAGCTCTTGCAAAGTCGTAAGAAATTAGAAAAGAGTCGGTGAGAATCGCTATGGGACTTCGCACTTCTTTCTTAATTACTGTATATCTTCACCGAAATCAAGTTGAGATTTATGGTTTTTGTTTTCTACTTTTTCATTTGATGGTTGATATGGAATTTGTATGAATCAAATGTTTGAGAACTTATATGATTTACAAGTTTGAGAGTTGCTTTGCTGATTTTGGGTATTCTAGTGTTCGAGTGCTTGATGTCTCATGCCACTTCATTGTATATGCTTTGTGTGGTGAATGCTATGATTGTAATTATGTACGTAGATAATTTAATTGCTTTTGGTGGGAGTGTTATAAGCTTTCAATTTGTTATTCAATTTTGGATAATACCTGCTATTCATAAATTTTACAGATTGCAGTTTCGTTGGGTTGAGAATCAAAAATGACGACTGATGACATTAACACATTATGCATATACTTATTGTTGGAAGAGCAGATTTTGTATCAAAATTTGATTTTCTTGTTGGTAGCTTATCATCTCTTGGTTAGGACGACATCACGTAAACGAAAAAGAGGTTCTAACACAACTGCATTTGGTATAATAGCACGAGTGCCTGATCAAATTACTCATATGAATAGACTTGTAGGTGTTAGTGATGTAGATTGTCTTGCTAATTTACGAATGGATCGCAACACATTCGGTAGACTTTGCATTTTGTTGCGCGATCAAGGGGGGTTATCGGATGGTAGGTATATTAAGGTAGAAGAACAGGTTGCAATCTTCTTGTCCATCCTAGCCCATCATAAAAAGAATAGGGTTGTTAGGTTCGATTTTTGGCGCTCTGGGCAAACCGTAAGCAAGTTTGTGCACCTTGTACTAAAGGCAATCTTGAAATTGCACGTTACTTTACTTGTCAAGCCTGTTCCCGTTCCAGAAGACTGTACGGATAACAGATGGCGATGGTTCAAGGTACTTTAACTCTATTATTTAAAGTTCAAGCAAGAATATCTATATTTGTACAGGTCAACAAATATTGTGTCTACTATATTAATAAATTTTGAGAGGGTGTTTGAAATATTGTGTCTATGTTTCATTTAACGAATTGATTTCGATGTAGGGTTGTTTGGGTGCTCTTGATGGCACATACATAAATGTGCAGGTCAACAATGTTGACAAGCCGAGGTACCGAACGCGTAAAGGTCAAATATCCACTAATACACTCGCCGTGTGTGATCGAGACATGAAATTTGTTTATGTGTTGCCTGGTTGGGAAGGGTCGGCAGCTGATTCGAGGATATTGCGGGATGCACTCAGACGAGAGCATGGTTTGAGAGTGCCTAAGGGTGTGTTTCATAGTGGCAGATTACTATTTTGTCTTTTCAAATGTTGTTGGCTTTTTGAAGCATACTCACAAATGGGTTGTTATTATTGTAGGAAACTATTACCTATGTGATAATGGGTACGCTAATAGCGAGGGCTTCCTTACTCCTTACAAGGGGATACGTTATCATTTGAAGGAGTGGGGCCCGAACACTGCTCGACCGCAAAATGCAATGGAGTTGTTCAACCTACGCCATTCAAAGGCCCGAAACGTTATTGAACGTGCTTTCGGAATCATGAAAATGCGATGGGGGATATTGAGAAGCTCGACTTTCTATCCTGTGAAGACCCAAAACCGTCTAATCCATTGTTGTTTTATTTTAAATAACTTCATCCGAGCAGAGATGCCTTTAGATCCCATCGAGCAAGAATTTGACCAGTCGTGTACGAACGAGCAGGTGGATGGCGATGGAGATGGTGAATTCATAGATGGGATAGACTCTTCTCCCGTTTGGAATGCCGAGCGAGATGCAATTGCTCAAGCCATGTGGCTCAACTATTTGAACAACATTTGATATTGCTACTAGTTGTAGAATTGCTGTGAATTGGGAACTACTTTTGATGCTGCGATGTTAACTCTCGAATGTTTCTTTATCTTGTTTTATTTAGCTTTTATTTATGTTATGCAACTCTGGAATTTGAATTGTATGTGAATATTGATGTGATTACTGAGATTGAGATTGTATGTGAATATTGTGCTGTGAATTTATCTTGTGGTGTGAATTTCTGTTATTTCTTTTATTTTCTGTGCTTTTCTTGGTGGAATTTATTTAGATTGAGATTGAGATTGTATTGAGATTGAGATCGTATGTTATTTAGATTGTGATTGTATTGAGATTGATATTGAGATTGGTGTGAAGTTGCTATGCTATTTTGCTTGGTGGGATATGAGTTATTTTCTTGGTGGAATTTATCTTGTGGTGTGAATATTGAGATTGGTTGTTGCTGTTGTATTGGAAAGTATATGAACTGAGTATAAGTGCTAGGTGTGCATCTCCCTACTCTATTGTATTGATATGTGTTTCATATTTCAGGCCATGGATAGGCAGATAACACCATCTTGTTGTTGTGGACGTGGGCGAATGCTTTTGATGTGTGCCGGACCGAGGGCTCAACACCCAGGTAGATGGTATTACAAGTGCCCTGCAAAGTTAGATCACGTAGCATCTTTCATATGGTGCGATGAGTACCATCCCTCTTGGCATCAAGAAGTGTCGAATGCATCTCCCTACTCTGCTCCGAACTACCAGCCACGATTGTCGGAGCACGCATCATCCTCTGCAGTTGTGGATTCTCCAATACCGGCGACACACAATCACATGCAATGGACACGTGATAATGAAGTCCAAATTCCTCTATTTCTATTGTTGGCTATCACGGTAGTGTTGGGCATTGTAATTGGGAAGTTGTTCTAGATGTATAAAATATGTAATGTGATTTAGCAGCATTAGTACTTCTTAAAGTAGGCATCTCCGGACCTAGTATTTTGTAGTAGTGATTCATATCTAAGAATTTATTCCTACTAGTTTGTACTTCGTCATCCGAGCAGGAAGCATGATGACTCTCTCAATGTAAAGCCACTGTTGGTTATTCTCCCTCTCTAGTTTCAAGATTTGGGCCTATGATTTTTGGCCTTAGTTTATTTAATACTCTGGGCCATCTTTGATTTATTTATGTTGGGCTTTCCATTCAGTAAATATTTGGGCTGTAGTTAAAAGGCTTATAATTTAAGCTTAATTAATTATTATTATGGGCTCTTTTAATTAGTTGAACTTTGATTTTGCCTATTTGAAAAATATTGAATAATTATTTTGGATTTAAGAAACTTTATTATTAACAAGTCACATAATAAATGTACTTAAAGAATTTGTTAGAATTCATTCCTGCAAAAATTAATAAATACTCATCACATAGCTCAAAACATAAATAATTAATAAATACTCATCACATAGCTCAAAATTAATAAATACTCATCACATAGCTCAAAATAAATAATTCAATTTCTTTGTGTACTCTCTCCAAATCCAACCTTAAAACATAGTTGCAACAATTAATAAATACTCATCACATAGCTCAAAATCTGTAGTACACATAGCAGCAAACGAACTTTTTTTTTTGAACTAATAGCAGCAGAAGAACTTGCTAAACTGTAGTTCCCAGCTGAGCCATTTGACAAGCACAGACACTCATTTTTTATGCAATTTCCCAAATGTTGAGCAGAAAAAACAAATTAAATAATTAAAAATCAATGTCAGACCCATTTTTGATGCAATTTTGATAGTGACTTCATCAAGGTTAATGATGCATCATTTAATGCTATCACCCATATCCCAAATGTAGGCATATACCATTTTGGCTGCGCAATGTGTGAATATAGATAGCTTGCAGTTGTCAACTCAAGTTATACCAAAGCAACCCCCAACAACCACCATTAACTACACATCAACTTCCACTTATATGAATGTTTCTGCTTATAGAAATTGAAGAAGTCCAAGTAAATTTTACAGAACATCATAGCGCAGCGACCATGAAACCAAGCGGCGAGCCATCCCAAGACTGGTTTCTCTATAATGGTGGCTGGAACATTGCTCGTGACTCATACCTTATAAGGAGGCTTGTGGAGCGAGAAGCTGAATGCAAACCAACAGAACCCGCAGATTCACCTCATGCACTCATATGTGCTATGGAGGCATTGAACAAGGAGGTCAATGCCGATGTCACGTATAGCGACGTCCTCGACCGTGTGAACTTCTTGAGAAAGCGATACAAATGCTTCAAGAAGCTCACTGCTCGTGTTGAAACGGTTTGGGATGAGGCGAAAAATCAGGTGACAACGGATGACAAAGTTTGGAAGAAAATCTTCGAGGTAATTTCTTGGGAAAGCTATGTTTTTCATTTATATTCTCTTAATGCAACTGTACCAGCAAAGCATCGCCACATACAGATCTTATTTTTTTCGATGTCATTTAATTTGCTCGTTCTTACGTGTAGGAGGATGACTTTGCTCGTGCATACTACAAGCATGGTGATCCGTTGTGGAAGCAGTTGTTCAGGCTATTCGGCTACAATGACATCAAGATTGAGGCTTCTCCCACTGTCATTCTTATAAGTGACTCGCCTAATGAGTTCGTTGCTTCAGCCACAAACAAATGCGTTATAATATCGGACGACGAGGTGACGTCTCATCTCATCAAAGTACCTGCAGCACGTAAACTAAGTTTCAACGATGATGCCGAGTCGAGCATCGGGCCTAATAATATGGAAGGCAAAGATGAAGGAATTGAAATGAGCTCGTGTGCATCGTCTAGCCCGCATAATTAAGACTCATGCCAAGCTATGTAAGCTTCCCTCTTTTGTTGATGAATGATGGTAAATATGTAGGTCTTATGTTATTTTGAACTAGAAGCTACTATTAGACTTTTGATGTTTATGTCGTGCTGCTGTGGATGTACTCCCCACTTATGATGAATTAGGCTTTTGATACTACCATGAATTAGGCTAGGAGGATGACAATGCCACATATGGCCTTATGATGAAGTAGTAGACATGGTAAACCATCTAATATAAGATGGGATTTGTAGTAAACTACTCTTGCTATGTGAATATTATGCTTGCATTACTGTGCAATTTTATGTCTCGAAAAACATAGGGCTGCCACACATTCATTAAATCACAACAATTCAAGTAACAAACACAAATACAATAAAGTTATCCTCGAAGCTACAACATGACAAAGATAAGATACAAATAGAAGTCTGTCATCATTTACAATTCGAAAGCACTTACAAAGGCAATTTATAATTTTTACACACCAAAATAGATTGGAGATCATGTACAATTTTCCCTTAAATTAGAAGCCATAGCAAAACAAATTTTCCATCTCCATATTTAAAACATAATAGAGCATCTATGTGCTTCATAATAACACACCAAAATAGATTTGCTATACGAGTAGAAAGGCTAGAGTTTCTTTGACATTAGTATCCTCAAGACGAAATGCGGTTTCGCCTCATCCGGAAGCCCCATGAACAATTCCAATCCCTGCTTATCACCTGCCAAAATCTCATATGCATCAAACTTGTCACTCATTGTCAAAGTAGGCATATTGCTTAGGTGATCATAAACTTCCTTTCTTGCTTTACTCAAGTCTTGCTTATAGCCAAGAACAGATGTGAATTTGTCCATTCTTTCATTGGAGGTCTTGCTCATCTCTCTCATGATCTCGCAAAGTTTGCCAAACTCATCACTAGCTTTGCGTTTGCGGCCCAATACTCGTGCAGCACCTGCATCATTCGTTGGAGGCTGACACACACTGTCGTCGCCGGCCTCATCAGTTTCAAAGTGGGGATGGTAATCACCTTGCCCACCATCGTTATCAAAGTTGTCAACATCGTGCAAATTGTTGACTGCATCAGCAGCATCTTCCGCCGCTATGCCAGTAGCACGGTCTTTTCCGAATATCTCCTTCCAATCATCCAAGTAGGGCCAACTCTTCGTCCGCATGTTCAGTGCATTGGGGTCACGCTACACACATAGTAAACAACAGCATGTCAACAAGGTATCAATGAAAAAGCATAACGAAACTTAGCTACAAACTTATAAAATATGGCTACCGCTACAATGTTCTCCCATTGCTCATTATCACAATCAATCATATATTTCCCATCCACGTTGAAACCAATTCCGCTATCACCCAACATAGTCGTTAGCGAATTGTAGTTCCTTTTCCACGTTGAGATCCTCGAATGAATATGAGGCGTGCCTTTGAGATCCGTCCCCGGCCACACATTCTTGATTGCGTCCTCTAGCTTTCCAAGATATCCAGCCCTAAATCCGTTATCCGATTTCCATCCTTGAACTACTAGTTCTTTCAAAGAAGCAAGAAGGACCTCCTCTTCCCTCACTGACCAACTACGCCGGGTCTTGCTGCTTTTGTTAGTTTTGCCACGGCAGTTTTCGTTGCTCGCCGAATCTGCTCGACCATACAAAAATACAGAGAATTAACAAGAGCGCAGCCGCATACGATTAGAGATATGATTTGAGGAAACTAATGAGTAACAACAATGAAAAGGGAGGGGGGATATGATTTCAGGAAACTAATGAAACAACAACAAAACATAATCGAAAAATCTCATACACCTATTAGTCATGAAAAAACAAGAACCTCGCCTGACCACATGCGTTTAAATCCAAGATAAAAACTGGAAGCATAAACGGAAGGTATTCTAAATGCCTAACGAATATACTTCATAATGCAGAGAAAAATCATACCTTGGAAGTTACTCATGGTGCTTATACCTTCGAATCGCGTCGATGAAATGAACTGCAACAAGTGTCGAATGGTCTTAAAAGATGTGAAACCCTGGCTTGCAATAGCACCGAATTTAGATGGTGAAGAAGACGGAAAGACGATAAAAAAGAAGGAGCTCGTCTCTTTTATATTGCAGAGTATCATCTACACATTTCGCGGTAAAAGTTTTGCTGATTTCCCCCCAATTACTCCAAGGGCACCTGGTTATTTTGATTTGTTAGTTGAGGGTATTCATGTCATTTCACAGTTTAATATGGCTGTAAAATTATTATGATAGAACCTATCAAACATTCTTTTCAAGTTATACAGGCTTTATTTTGTGGCACTCAAACAATGGTATATATAATTAAAAATCTTAAAATATAGATTAATTATCTATATGTAATTAATATCTTCATTTATGGGGCATGCTCTCAAACACGCCCTTATATGTATGTTCAACTATGCTCCTTTTTTATTTGTTCATGAAACATCTTTTCACTAATTATTAGTGGTGGAGTTAGACTTTTGATTTAGGGGTCCAATTTTTCTTTTTAATAAAATTAATAATTAGACTTAAAATAAAAATTAATTAAATTAAAAATAAATAATAATAATCATTAACAAAATTATAATATCATTTTAAATTATAAAAAGTAGTTTTCAAATTCAAGTTCACACAACAACTATGAAAAATTAAGATGGATAAAACTTTGCGAGATAAAGTAATTTTTAATATCAAATTCAAAAAATAAAACTCTAAAATTCAAGCATGATATGCATAAATTAATTATGTGTATATCGATTCAACTCTAAAACGTGCATGTCAATCACAGTGTAAAATAACTCAATTTGATAACAGTGAAGATAAAAATCTTACGAGTATTATTTTATTTTTTATAATAAATTTATAAAATTAAAAAAATACCTCTACTTTTTTAAAAATCTCAGGCAATTCAGTGACCCGTGTCCACCTCTTAAAATTTTTAACATATATATATATATATATATATATATATATATATATATATATATAGGAATGAGATCATATAGATCCCAATGCTTATAATAGATCCCTAGATCCAAATCTTGACCACACATTTATGACATGTGGCGCATCAAGATGGTGACACGTGGCAAGGATTCCATGGCAAAATCTGGAGGGGTAAAATTGGAATGTAATTTTCGGATTTAATAATTAAAAATATATATATATTTTTTTAGATTTTCTCAAAATAGATATATTTTAGATGCATATAGTTTCACACAAAGATGCATAAAGTTTTCACATGAAATGCATAACTTTGAACAGAAAATTGCATTTAATTTTTTCAGTTTTGGTATTTTCACCACCCCACCCCATACCACCCCCCAATCCAGCCCACACCACCCCCCAACCCTCCCCATTACCACCCCCCAAAAATATGCATGTTTCACATGCATATAAAATCAAACAAAAATGCATAAAGTTTTCACATAAAAATGCATTAAATTATACAAAAAATGCATTTCATTTTAATAAATCTGGTAGTTTCGCCACCCCACCCCTGCCCCTGCCCCCTGCCCCCCCACCCCACCCACCCCCCCCCAAATTTTTTTTTTTTTTTTTCAAAAACTGATTTTCTAATTGCTGGCCCACCCCCACCCCCCCCCCCCACCCCCCCCAAAAAAATTTTTTTTATTTTTTTAAAAACTGATTTTCAAAAAAAAAATTTTTTTTTTGGGGGTGGGTGGGTGGGGGGGTCAGTGGTCAGAAAATCATTTTTTGAGAAAAAAAAAAAAAAAATTTGGTGGGGGGGGTGGGTGGGTGGGTGGGGGTGGGGGTGGGTCAGTGGTCAGAAAATCAGTTTTTAAAAAAATAAATTTTTTTTTTTTTTTTGGGGTGGTGGGGGGTAGGGGGTGGGTGGGAGTGGGGTTCTGGGTTGTGGGGGGTGGGGTGAAATCTTATGCATATTTATATGAAACTTTATGCATTTTTATATGAAAGTTCATGCATTTCGTATGAAACTTTATGCATCTAAAATATACATATTTTGAGAAAATATAATTTTTTTTTTTTGAATTTCGAAAATTACATTCCAATTTTACCCCTCTCCAGATTTTGCCTTGAAATGCCTTGCCACGTGTCACCATCTTGATGCGCCACATGTCATAAATGTGTGGTCTAGATTTGAATCTACGGATCTATTATAAGCATAGGGATCCACCGGAACCCAACCCTATATATATATATATATATATATATAGGGGAGAGCTAAAATAAAAACACTTCTTAAAATATAAAATATAAACAATTTTCAGCCCTTAAATCATCAAGATCTACGGTTGATTTGTAACCCTTTTGAATGAATTCGTGGTCCTGGGTTCGAATCCCAAAGGTAACAAAAATTTATTTTTTTACAATTCGTAACCTTGTTGGATAAAATTCGTACATTAAAAAATGTTTATATTTATATTTTAAGAAGTGTTTTCACTGTAGTCCTCCCCTATATATATATATATATATATATATATATATATATATATATATATATATATATATATTATCAACTAGTGTATTACCCGTCGAAATTCGACGGGTACATATTTTTTGTAATTTATATATTTTATGTTATTCTTATGATAATTATATAAAATAATTTTTATGTAAATTATTTATATAATTAATTAAATTAAATTAAATTAGTAATACATTTTAAATTATATTAATCTCAACAACTTTTAGCAATTAAATTATTAATTTTGTTGAGATCATAAAAATACCCATTAGTTTTCATATGAAATTTTATAAAAAGTTAACGCATAAGAAAAAAAAAAAGAGTAGAAATACATATAAATTTGACATAGGTATGATGGCGGATTGATTTGTTGCATTTGTTGTTACAAGATTTATTAATTTTGTTCAAATTTTTTTTATTTTGCCTTTTGACCATAATTTTATATGGAGTTTGAAAAATCATAATTGAATTGTGAGTATCATATAATTCCGAACTTCTAAAAGCATAACTAATTATGAAAATAATCTCGCCTGATATTTAAAAGACCATAATTGATTTATCGAACATCATATCATTTGGAGTTTTAAGACCAACCAAGTTGTGAGCATCATCTCGTCGCAAACTTGACAGATCATCTCTAACTTCTGAGCATTATCTTGTCTGAAACTTGAAAGAGAATCATCTCGTCTAAAACTTGAAAGAGCATCATCTCGTCCGGAGTTTTGAGCATCATCTCATCTAGAGTATGAGAGAGCATCATCAAATATGAAATTATATTCAACCATGACTCCAATTGTCAACTATCTAACAAACATAACTCTAACAATTTAGATATTTTATTTATATATATAATTTTATTAGTTCAAACTCTAGAGAGAAATGAAAGAGAAGAGATCTTAAAGCAGTAAAAGAGAGAGCGTGTGCTTTATTTCATCATCGTAGGTATTTATAGGCATTACAGTCGGGGTAAAGTAGTAAATTCGTTTGGTCATCTATTCCGCATGCTCGCCATTAAACTAATTAAGGCTATTATTAGATTATAACTTGTCAGGTCGTTGTCCCCTAATTACAGAGCTGGATTCTGTCCTCATCATCCCGCTCTGTCTAGTAGCTCTGGATTTCCTTCCTTGGGGCAGACTTTTACTCTTTGGCTCCGCTCTGCTAAATAGCTCCGCCTTCTGGCGAATTGTCTCTGGTGTGGCTCCGCGCTCTGGCTCCAATAGCGTAGCTCTGACTCGGATCTGGCGATTTGGCTCTGGCTCTGACTCTAACGACTTAGCTCTGACTCTGGATCTGGCGACTTGGCTCTGGCTCTGACTTTAATGACTTAGCTCTGGCATCTCTGCTCTGGCAGCTCTGCTCTGGCAACTTGGCTCTGGCCCTCTGGAAGCTCTGCTCTGGTTAGCTCTGGCTCTGGCAGCTTTGCTCTGGAAGCTTTGATCTGGCATCTCTGCTCTGGTTAGCTCTGGCTCTGGCATCTCTGCTCTGGCTAGCTCTGGCTCTGGCATCTCTGCTCTGGCAGCTCAACTCAGCGGTGACTCGGCAGCGGACGAACCGCAAGCTCAGCGGCGACTATTTTGCCGGAGTTTAGAAGAATGAACGGCAATGGGTTATAGGAAAAAGAAATCTTAGGGCTCTTGTATTAATTGCTTTGAATGGAGAATTCTCATGGGTTTAAGAAATGGAATCAGAATCGAACTAATTAAGGAATGGAAGAGGGAGTCAGAGATGAGGCGGAGCAACGCCGCCCTTAGGACGGCGGCGACGCCTGAATTTAGAGGGAGAGAGAGGCGGGCAATTTAAGGGGGGAATTAGGGCTCAATTTGAGTGTGCAATCGACTTTAGAGAGAGAAAAGGATTGAGAGAAGAGAGAGACAATGAAGGGGGAGACGACGCCGACCTGATTCAGGGACGGCGGCGATGGGGTGAGGAAAATGGAGGCGTGAGGAAGAGGGAGGCCTGACTTTTGCTTTAAAAGTGAGAATGAGAATATATAAATTGGATTCTCAAATGCCACGTTGCAGATTGAGATTGAAAAGAAAGAATTTGAGGCCTGCCACGTAGGCTAAGGCCTAATCGTATTATAGAATAGATATTATTATTATTATTATTATTATTATTATTATTATTATTATTATTATTATTATTATTATTATTATTGTTGTTGTTGTTGTTGTTGTTGTTGTTGTTGTTGTTGTTGTAGTAATGGACGAACAGAAGCAAATAAAGTTTGCAGAAATGAAAAATATATTTTTCTTCCCTATATAAATAAAATGTATGGATTTATTTTATAAAAAATAAAAATAAAATTTTAATTATTTTGATAGACATATAATAAGATTTTGTTTTAAAGTAATCAGTTTATAGAATTTGTGCCTTATTATGCAAACATGTAAATCAATGACCGGACCCGTTTATAATTTACATTTACGTGCATGTCTCAATTCAAACTTAATTCAAAATTAATTTTATTGAAAATTAAGAATATAAATATTATATATATATATACAATATAATATATTGCAACATATACATATAATTTGTACGCTATTGAGAAATATAAAATTAATAACAAATATACATCTAATCACTAACATTCAATTAAAATAATTTATCGTATATAGATTATAATTTTTTTCTTATCAGACATGTAAATCTAATTTTTATCTAGAAAAAATAAATAATAAAATCTATTAATTTAGATTATATGTAATGTTAATATTATATATATATATATATATATATTATTAATTATATTTATTATGATTAATGAATCTTTATATAGAATGTAATAGTTAATTAATTAATAAATGATGAAGATTATATATGGTAAATTTTGAAATGGTGAGATATGAGGGATGCCACATAGGTTAAGGCTTAATCCTATTATATAATAGATGAATCCATTTAAACTCATTAACTATTAAGTCTATTATCATTATTTTTAAATTATGGAACTCATTCCTCACCCACTAAATACACAATTAAATTTAAAATTGAATAAGATAATTCACGAACATATGAAATAATAAAGAAATCATATGACAATTTAAGTGAAATTGTGGCGATGTTGGAGTGAAAGCGAAAGAACGTAAAGGAACAAAAGGTTGAATTTCTTCTCTCTCTCAAAAAAAAGGTTGAATTTCTTCTCTCTCTCAAAAAAAAAGGTTGAATTTTCACAAGCGTAACTATCGTGAAATTTCGGTGTTGGTACAAATCATTTTCTCCATCTAATTTTAATTCACATTCCTAATCCCATCAAAGGAGCCTCAAAAACCAACTATATAATGCAGCATATTTTCATTCAACTTTGTAACTACACACAACTTTGTAACAAACAACCATAATTAGAGCTTCACATAAAAAAAAAAAAAATAGCCCAAAAATGGTCCAAGAAAAGAAAGTGATCGACCAAGTTTCCGGTTGGCTGACACTCTTCGACGACGGCTCCGTCGACCGCACATGGGCCGGCCCGCCGGAGGTCAAGTTCATGACCGACGCCGTGCCGCCCCACCACCACTTCGTAGAGGGCGTCGCCACCGCCGACGTCGCCGCCTCCAAAAACCTCAAGCTCCGCATATACCTACCGGAGAAGCAAGAAACCGACGCCGAGAAGCTCCCCGTGCTCCTCCACTTCCACGGCGGCGGCTTCTGCATCAGCGAGGCCAATTGGTACATGTACTACGCCGTCTACACGCGCCTCGCACGTGAGGCCCGGGCCATCGTGGTGTCGCCCTACCTCCGCCTCGCCCCCGATCACCACCTCCCCGCCGCCATCGACGACGGCCTCGCCGCCCTCCGGTGGCTCTCCGCCGGCGCCGGCGGGGAGCCCTGGCTGCACGAGCACGCGGACATGGGCCGCGTGTTTCTAATTGGCGACAGCTCCGGCGGCAACATCGTCCACCAGGTGGCGGCGATGGCCGGTGGGGAGGGGCTGCGTGTCGCCGGCGCCATCCCGGTGCACCCGGGGTTCTGCCGGCAGCGGCGGAGCAGGTCGGAGGTGGAGAATCCGGAGACGCCGTTCCTGACGCTGGACATGATGGATAAGTTCCTGGCGCTGGCGCTGCCGGCGGGGGCGACGAAGGACCACCCGATCACGTGTCCGATGGGGGAGGCGGCGCCGCCGCTGGAGGGGATGAAGCTGCCGCCGTACCTGTACTGCGTGGCGGAGCAGGATCTGATGTGGGATACGGAGATGGAGTTCTACGAGGCGATGAAGAGGGCGAAGAAGGAGGTGGAGCTGGTCGTCAGCAGCGGCGTCGGCCATAGCTTCTACCTTAACAAGATCGCCGTTGACATGGACCACACCACGGCCACCCAGACACACGAATTGTTTCAACGAATCAAACAGTTCATCCACTACCATTATGTTTAGTTTCGATCAATAACTATTACTAATGTTTACATTACCTATGTAATATATTAAATTTTAATAATAAATAAATAGGGTTTTTTATAATCATGAATAAATAAAGAAATTTTCTCAAGCAGTACTCCTTTTGTATCACTCAATTTGGCCTATTTTTTAACAGCACAGTATTTCCTCCGTTCCAATTTTTAGTATTCATATTTTCATTTTAGTCTGTCCCGCATTTTAGTATTCATTTTTATTTTTGATAAAAATAGATGGGACCCTTACTTTATTTTAATTATTTTAGAACTCACATAAAAAATGAGATCCTTATTCGATTCACGATACATTCAATCACTTTATTAAAATTCGTATCACTTTTAAATGGATACTAAAAATTGGAACGGCAGAGAGTAAAATTAAAGTGTAATAAGGTGATTATCTGGAAGGGAAAAAAAAAAACCAATTCAAGTGGGATCGTTTGCAAAGTAATACAAACCAAGTTAAAGGAGTACATAATATTCAATCATGATCACTATATTTTTTAATGCATGTATCATATGTATCAT
The DNA here is from genome assembly GCF_028751815.1 of Salvia miltiorrhiza. NCBI lineage: Eukaryota > Viridiplantae > Streptophyta > Magnoliopsida > Lamiales > Lamiaceae > Salvia > Salvia miltiorrhiza. Next base: position 6,650,771 of record NC_080390.1, on the reverse strand, counting down.
AAATAAATATTACTATATTTCGTCATCTAAATTTTTGTATCACTTCGGTTAGATTCTATTTAAACTTAAACTGAGTGTTTATGATCCTCTATAATCATTATTAGATTTATTATTTTAATAATACTTTTAATAAAAATAGAAAATAAATATAATATAATGAATAATATTTATTTTAAAAATTGATGATCTGAAATTAATTCTAATAAATTCTTTATTAATTAAATAATGAAATAATCAATTCTAATATTTATTTATTACCTTAAACTTGCATATTAATTTTGAAAAAATAATTACAAATCATAATTAAATTAAATTATAATTAATAATTAAATATTAAATCAAAATGTATAATCCAATACAGATAAATAAGATACTAATAATGGGATTTTAAGTGAGCAAACAACTCCAGTTAGTCATTTTTCAAGGACAATTAAAGTTACAACATTTTTTTTTTGAGAGGAAAGTGCGAACAATTATTGTTGCTGCGTGGGCCGATATTGTGCTCAATAAAATTTAACTTTTTTCCTCAAACTAGTGATTCTCAATAAGACTATTTGTTTTACATCGCATCAATATGCCACAAATATAAAAGAGTTATTTATGTGTAAATAATTTCAGTATTTTTTTATATAAATTTAGTTTTTAAATTTAAATATATGAATTTTGTGCTTGTCTGATTTTTCTCACGCCGAACAATTTAGGTCGAATTGTAACTGATTTAGCTTTTACATTGCATATTATTGTCTATGTGGTTAATTTTTAATCTGAATTATCAGCGTGTAAATATACGAACTTTCAACATTTTCTAATTTTTCTCATGAACTTACTTAATACTCTTTTGATTTTTCCCATGAAATTTAATTTTTTCCGCAATTCATTTCGCTCATATTTCTCAATCAGTTTGTATTGCAATTGGTTATAATTAATGATAATTCAATTTTATTTATTGTGTCGAGAAATTAGAAAAATTTAAGAGTAAAATTTTGAAGTAGCCAAAATGAAGCATAAAACACAATTTATGGCCACACATTGAAAAAACACAAATTTTGGCTATTTTTATTGATTTGGACGCTTTTACCCTTAAAGAGGCGGACCGGGTAGGATCAGGCACGCGGGTCGCGTGCCGGGTCGGGTTAGGCACTTATGGCACTATAAGTGCCATAAGTGCCAAGATTTTACTTTGGTTTTATTTTGGATTTCCGTTGGCACTTATGGCACTATAGTGCCATAAGTGCCAACGGAAATCCAAAATAAAACCAAGTAAAATAATCATTTTGGGCACTTATGGCACTAATAGTGTCATAAGTGCCATACGTGCAACACAAATACAGAAACAACAACATCATTTAAACCCTAAATGAAACATCTAAACCTTAAATGGATAATCTAAACCCTAAATGGAACATCTAAACCTCAAATGGATAATCTAAACCCTAAATGGAATATCTAAACCCTAGGGGAAAGTGTGCACTTATGGCACTAATAGTGCCATAAGTGCCATACGTGCAGCACTGTCACGACCGCACTTGCTAAGGATAGCAAATTCGGGAAAACCGCGACTAAGGGAGGGAATTTAGGAGCGGGATTTAGAAAGGGCATAATCGTTTTCTTGATGACTCAACTTGTATAAAGAAATCAATCGAAATATCTAGATATCAACGAAGGAAGGGACCGTACATAATAATATCCCAAAACGGGGTACTCAATAGTTTTAGTACATTATTAAATAATACATATTGTTTGACATAATATCTTAACATAATCAGTGTTCGCAGCGGAATAACAATAACTTGAGTATATGTATGAAGACATATACTCTACTCTGAGGTAATCATCCTAGTTTGACAAAGCTCCGCTTGCACACTACATCCTCGATCATCGCTCAACCTGCACATTTAAAAATACATGCAGGGCTAAGTACAAAAGTACTTAGTGGACACTTGCCGAAATTTACATACATGCATAATATTTTATTGTCAAGCCTTTCAACAGTAGTAAGATACGAGGGTTTTCCTTTAAAGACTCGTATTTACCAAACATAATATCATTTCTTTCATCAATAACCCGCGCAGGTATTTTATATCATTAATCACCATATCAATAACTCGTGCCGAGAGGGAGGCCTCCCTCTACGGACACTATGATCGGCCAACCCGCTAGATGACTCACGATCACAAGGTGTACACTAATTCCGAAGGGATTTGCGGTCCCATCCAGAATCCGAATTCGATTAACATCAGATAGGCAATTAATAATAAAACATAAAGCATTTAGGCATTGACAATATCATTTAAATTCATAAGCATAAAGTCTTAACAATTCTAATATATAATTTTAGTTTATACATAGAAAGCCTACCTGAATAGCAGACTCACGGTTTAGCTCTAACTCTGGTGCTTGACCTTTAATCCGAGAAAATAAAATAAGATTCTAATTCTCGAAAAATCTCAATAAATGAGGATGCGTGAAATGATTATGCATGACTCATATTCCTTTAATTAAATTATGAGATGCTAATCCTATTTAAGGAATTAAAGCTCGTCTTATGAGGTCGGATTATTAATCTTTAATAATCTACTCATTTTAAAAATAATCTAATTCACTTACTAATTAATAATTAGTAAGTCTTAAAATCTTCTCTAATTAAACTTAATAGAATAATTATGATGGCCCGATAGGAATTTAATTCGAGCCCAAATGAATAAATTCGAAGCCCAGTGCATTAATAATATTAAGCCCAACATCAATTAATTTCTAGAGCCCAACAAATGAGGCCCAAGATAAAAATCATGAAGCCCAATAAGTGAGCCCATCATCACCCTTAAAAAAATTAGTAAATTTTAATATTAATCACTAATTAAAAATAATTAGGGTTAATAAAGAAGCCTAAAATAATAACTCTTATTGGGTTAAATAAATAAATTTCATTGGACTTAATCAATTAAATCGTAGGAGTTCAATTAATAAAAATAATAAATTCATTATTAACAATTAATAGAAGCCCAATCAAAATAAATAATAAGAGCCCATTTATAAAAATAATAGAGTCCAAACAATATATATATTAGCCCAATGGAAATAAAATAAGCAAAGCCCAATTGAATTAATCTCCGGCCCAATAAAATAAACTAGGCCCAAAATAAATTAAAAGAAAAGTCCATACTGAAAATAATCAAAGCCCATTCTCCCATTAATTCTCGGTTATCCCTTTCTCTCCAAGCAGGACACGTTCTCTCTCTCTTTTTTTTTCACTATCATCGGTTCCCCATTTTCTTTAAAAGCATAACCCACCATTTTCTTTAATCACCATCATCATCGATTCTTCCCTTTTTTTTTTTTAAAGCATACACTCCCTCTCTCTCAATTATTAAGGAAGAAACACTCTCTCTCTCTCTCAATTATCAGCCGCTCGGCTCTCTCTCTCAATCAAGAAAGAACACTGTTCATCATCTCTCTCTCTCGCTCGATTCTCCTCCGGCCGCCTCCTCACGAGCTCCACCGCGGACGGTTCCAGCGAACATCGTCGACCGGGAGTCATCGTCGCTCCGCCCTCTGGACGTTCCAGCCGTCGCCGAGGAACTCGCCGTCGACTGCTGCTGTTCCCGGAATCGCGGCCTGGAGTTGCAGAGCTCCGAAATCCGGCCATCTCCTCCCTGCGTCCTGGCCGTTCCGGTCGCCAGCGAGGCCGCCGCGTGGAGCTGCTGCCGCTGACTGCTCGTGGAGCACCAAGGCGAGCTTCTCGCCTGAAACCGTCGACTGGGAGCCGCTGGAGTGAGCCGCTGGAGTCCGCTGCTGCTTCGCCGGGAGTCGCCGCTGGCTGGCCTGCGATCGACGGCCAGCAGCTCGCTGGAGGAGCGCCGCCGTCAGCCGCTGCCGTTGGCAGCAAGAATCCGGCAGCCGCCTCTCCTGGAGTCGCCGTCGCCGTGAGTCGCAGAGCTCCGACAATCCACCATCCTTTCTCTCTCGTTTTATCACTCACGATAGGTTCGTAAATTTGAATAATTTACAGAAAATTCAACTTTGTATAAAGACTTGATTTTGGAATGAAAACTTGGTTTTCTGTATTCTTATTTATACAACATATCATAGCTCATTATGTATCACAGAAATGAATGGTTTGCTATATTTGCTATGTCCATTTATGCATATGTAGGTTCTCTACCATTCTGTATTCCTAATTAAACCGAAGCGTGCAAATGAGATAGTGAATACCTTGAAAGTTTTGTTTGTTGGTTGTTGTTGCTGAGTTATATATGGTGATCTTGTTTCGTCTAAAATTCTTTGCAGCTGCTAAGGATTTTAGGTAAGTGAGGATGCCTTTTATAGGGAGTAAATACTGAAGCTGCTAGTGTGAAAAATATGGTGAATAGTGCGGCTAAGTTTAGGCGTGGTTGAAGAATTCAATGAGATTATATTTGCTGCTGACAAATTAGATTTGTCTGTTGAATACTTGAGATTTTGGTTGAAGAATTAATGAGATTAGATTTGCTGCTGACAAATTAGATTTGTCTGTTGAATGCTTGAGATTTAGCTTGCTGCAAACTGAAACCAGTGAAGGTGTTCGGGTGTGAAAATTTTGCAGATATGCTGCTGGAGTTGGAGTCAAAGAAGAATATTTCAATAGATGGCTGAGCATGCTTGAGCATGCTTAAAGGATATCTGCAGATTTTCTTCACACATATACACTATTCCATTTTTTTTTTAATGTTGGTAGATAGATAGAAAAATAGGGGTTTGTAAAGTGAAGTATAAACAGAAGCAATAATTCTTGTCTTGGAATTTCTATATCTGTAATATTGTATTGCATCTTTTTTTTTTTAAATAAAAACCAACTACCGGGTTTTGTTAATATCGCGTGTTTATAAAACTACTCGATATCTGCTTCCTTTCTTAGCTAGAATAAATTCTAAATTAAATCCGTAGATTTAATTCTTCATAAACCGGAATAAATTCACGACTCAAGAAATAATAATAAAAATAGAAAAATAATTCTATTGTGATTAATAAATAACGTGACTTAACTAAGTCAGTTATGAATCTGAAATAAATAATTATTGGCTTACTCAATAATTCTCATCGCGGTTTTATTTACGCGAAGCTACTGACTTGGTAATAAAATAATAATCCTGCTTAATTGAATATAATCCAAGGTCATAAGCTGAATTTAAATCATAAATAATTACTGGGCTTGATTTACTAAAAGATGAAATAATAATATCATATTACTGGATTTAAAAATATAATAAAAGAGCGGGTTGTTACATACTACCCCTCTTAACAAAAATTTCGTCCCGAAATTTGTATACCTATGTGAAAAGTTCTGGGTATTTTTCTTTCATTTGGTCCTCAAGTTCCCACGTTGCTTCTTCCGGTCCATGGTGTCTCCACAGTATTTTGACTGACGCGATCGATTTATTCCTTAACTCTTGCACCTTTCGGTCCAAAATGGCTTCAGGTTTTTCCTCGTACGTCAAGTCTGGGTTAAGAATCATTTCATCTTGGTGAATCACGTGTTTGGGGTCAAACACGTACCGTCTCAGCTGTGACACGTGGAACACATTGTGGACGTTTCCAAAGCTAGGTGGCAGTGCCAACCTATACGCTACGGGACCTATTCTTTCAAGGATCTCATAAGGTCCTACAAAACGGGGTCTCAACTTACCCTTAACACCGAATCTAACGATCCCTTTCGAGGGTGATATTTTAAGGAAAACCTTGTCTCCAATCTGAAATTGTAGTTCAGTTCGTCGGGTATCAGCATAAGACTTCTGTCTGTCCTGGGCCTCTTTAATTCTTGCTCTAATCTGGCGGATGGTCTCAATCATCTCGCTTACTGCATCTGGCCCAAGGATTTTTCTTTCACCCACTTCATCCCAGTAAAGTGGTGATCTACACTTCCTTCCATACAGCGCCTCATAAGGTGCCATATCAATGGTTGCCTGGTAACTATTGTTGTAGGCGAATTCGATTAACGGCAGCACTGATTCCCAACTTCCTCCTCGGTCTAGCACCACTGTCCTCAACATATCTTCAAGGGTCTGAATTGTCCTTTCTGATTGTCCATCTGTTTGAGGGTGAAAGGCGGTGCTAAAGTTTAATCTCGTTCCCAACTCTTTCTGCAAACTGATCCAAAATCTAGAAGTAAATTTTGAATCTCTATCTGAAGTAATGGATATTGGTATTCCATGTAGCCGTACAATCTCACGAATGTACAGTTGGGCTAGTTTCTCCGATCCATGGGTAATTGGAATCGGTATAAAATGAGCGCTCTTTGTGAGACGGTCTACTATTACCCAAATAGATGTGTTGCCCCTATTTGTCTTGGGTAGACCCGTCACGAAATCCATCGCTATGTGCTCCCACTTCCATTCTGGGATTTCCAATGGCTGTAATTTCCCATATGGTCGTTGATGTAAAGCTTTCACTTGCTGGCATGCAAGGCAACGCTCTACAAACGAGGCTATATCTCGTTTCATCCCGTCCCACCAAAACTTCTGTTTTAGATCTTGGTACATTTTGGTACTTCCGGGATGAGCGGTATAGGGCGTGTCATGAGCTTCACTCATGATCTCGTTTCTGAGTTCCTCGTTATGGGGAACACACAATCTTCCTTCAAAAAGAACTGCGTTATCCGTTGCCTCTTGGTAGCCTCCTGGCGTGCCTGTTCGGATCTTGAGACGAACTTTTTCCAAGCTTTCATCCGCTCTCTGGGCACTGACGATCCTTTCTCTGAGGTCTGGGACGGCTATTAGAGTTGCAATAATTGCTCTTGTCGTTGCCGGTGGCTGAACCACTTCTATCTTCAATTTGTCAAAATCCCTTACAAGCGTGTCCTCTTGAGTGAGAAGAAGTCCTAACTCGGATTGAGTTTTACGACTTAAAGCATCAGCTACTACATTAGCTTTTCCCGGGTGGTAGTTGATACCGCAGTCGTAATCCTTTACGAGTTCGAGCCATCTCCTCTGTCTCATATTCAAGTCTTTCTGCTCGAAAAAATACTTAAGGCTTTTGTGATCAGTGAAGATTTCACATCTAACTCCGTATAGATGGTGTCTCCAAATTTTCAAAGCATGCACAATTGCTGCCAGTTCCAGATCATGAGTGGGGTAGTTCAATTCATGTGGCCGTAGTTGTCGCGAGGCGTAGGCAATGACCTTTCCTTCTTGCATCAACACACAACCTAGCCCATTTTTGGATGCGTCCGTGAAGATCACGTATTCTTTATCGGCTGCTGGAACTGCTAGCACTGGTGCAGTTGTCAATTTCTTCTTCAGTTCTTGGAAGCTGGCTTCACACTCTTCGTTCCACTTATACTTGATTCCTTTGCGAAGTAATTGCGTCATTGGTCTCGCTATTTTAGAGAATCCTTCGATGAATCTCCGGTAGTATCCTGCCAAACCTAAGAAACTTCGGATTTCATTAGGTGTGGTTGGTGATTTCCACTCGCGCACTGCTTGCACCTTGGCGGGGTCCACCTTGATTCCATCTGCTGATACGATGTGCCCTAGAAACATTACTTCTTTCAACCAAAATTCGCACTTGCTGAATTTGGCGAACAACTTCTCCGTCTTTAATGTCTCCAGGATGATTCTTAAATGATTTTCATGTTCTTGGTCATTCTTAGAATAGATGAGGATATCATCTATAAATACTAAGACAAATTTGTCTAAGTATGGATGGAAAACTCGATTCATGAGGTCCATGAATACTGCCGGTGCATTGGTTAGACCAAATGGCATGACAACGAATTCATAGTGACCATATCTTGTGCGGAAAGCGGTCTTAGATATATCATCTGGTCTGATCTTCAGTTGATGATACCCAGACCTTAAATCTATTTTTGAGAATACACTGGCTCCTTTGAGTTGATCGAACAAATCATCTATCCTTGGAAGAGGGTATTTGTTTTTAAGCGTCAGTTTGTTCAACTCTCGATAATCAATGCACATTCTCATGGTTCCATCTTTCTTCTTGACAAAGAGTACAGGCGCTCCCCAAGGCGAGACACTGGGCCTGATGAAACCCAAGTCCAAGAGTTCCTGTAGTTGCACCTTTAATTCTTGTAGTTCCTTTGGGGCCATCCTGTACGGTGCCTTTGATACTGGGGCAGATCCAGGTTCTAGATCAATGGTGAAATCTAGTTGCCTGTCTGGAGGTAGTCCTGGCAATATTTCAGGAAAAACTTCTGGAAAGTCTCGTACTATTGCCACATCTTCCACCTTCTTGTCTTCACTAGCTTCCCCGTTTAGGTAGACGAGATAAGCTGTGCTTCCTTCCTTCATCATCTCTTTTCTGGCTTGTAATGCGGATATTACTGGTACTCTTTTCTTCATACCTATGCCGTGAAATTCCGTCGGTTCCTTTCCAGGTGGTCGAAGAGAAATTTTTCGTTCACTACAAAGGATGGTGGCGTGATTCTCAGCTAGCCAGTCCATTCCTAAGATCATATCTACGTCCCACATGAGCAGAATATTAAGATTGTTCGCTACCATCTTAAGTTCTCCTATTTCAAATTCTACGTTCGAGCAAACATGTGTGGTGGTAGATCTTTCTCCTGAGGGTGTAGTGATTTTTAAGGCACACTTAGCTCGTTCTGATTCGATTTCTAAGGTATCTACGCAAGGGGCAGATATAAAAGAATGCGAGGCACCAGTATCGAACAGAATCATTATGGAAAAACCTTTAAGCTTGCCCATACCTGCCAGGTTTCCTTGGTTTTTCTCGGGCTGGTTTTGGGTGAGAGCAAAGGCTCTCGCCTGCTGCGGCAATGGTTGTTGCCGCCTCTGTTGCTGCTGGCGCTGTTGGTTCTTGTGTTGGTATTGCTGCTGGTATGGCTGTTGTTGGCGGGGCTGGTATTGGTATTGCTGCTGGTATGGCTGTTGTTGGCGGGGCTGGTGTTGCCCTTGAACTGCTTGCAGGGGCTGGGCATAAGTGGCCCTGATTGACGCGCCCTGCTGTTTGTTGGGGCATTGTGAGGAGTAGTGGCCCTTCTGGCCACACGTGTAGCAACTGTCAGTTCCAGCCTTACAGACACCACGATGTGGTTTGTGGCATTTTGGACAAAGGGGAACTTCATTTTGTCTTTGGCTGCCTCCAGCTGGGGCAGGACCCTGTTGCTTCCCTTGTCCTTGTTGCTGATATTGTCCAAACGGCGCATTTCCTTGCCATGGCCTCTTGTTAGTCTGGTTTTCATTTCCTCTATGGTCGTTCCAGTTGCGCTTCCCTTTAAAGTTCTGAGGGCGTGCAGGTGGGTTGGCTGGCGCTGGGGTCTGTGATGGAGCCAACCTTTCTACTGGCATCGCAGCTTCGATGTCCAGTGCCCTGTTCAAAGACTCAGTGTATGAGAGTCCACCATGACTAGCTAGAGTCATCCGAATCTCGTGCCTCAGACCAGCACAAAATTTCTCCGCCATTTTCTCATCAGTATCCACCTGTTGTGGAGCATAACGCGATAGATCGCAGAACTCTCTGTCATACTCGGTCACCGTCTTCTTCCCTTGTTTCAGGCTATAAAACTCAGCCTCCTTCTTCTTTCTGTAGCTCTTGGGAATATACTTATCATATAATCCCGTCTTAAAGTCTTCCCAAGTGTATGCTGCCCATTGTTCGGGAGTCAGAGTCTTTCGGCGGGCTTCCCACCAAAAGTCAGCCGATCCGGCTAGTTGGAAAGACATACACGAGAGTCGCTCCTCTTCCGTGCAGTGTAGGAAAGTGAAGATACGCTCCAAGGCGCGTATCCAAGCTTCGGCCTCGGCTGGGTCGCCTGTCCCAGTGAATGTGGGCGGATTCTGTCGAAGAAACAGTTCTTCAGTCCTTCTAGCAGGGGGTGGAGGGGGTGGGGTAGGTTCTCTGTCGTTTCGCCGCCCTTCAGGTATTTCATCGCGATTTCCATCATTGTTAACGTTTCTCCTAGGGGGGCGACCTCGTTTAGGCGGCATTCTGCAAATTACAAACACCCTTTTTAATACATTCTATACAGGAATCTCTAAGGCAATTAATTAAGAACTGTTTGTTAAATTTAACTTATCATAACTCCAAAACTAAGATATTAACAAGAACTGTTGTATACACAAGTCACATTATTCAAAGTTACTACATTCTTAACTGACTCGTGAAGAATAAAACCCGTAGAGAAACATAAAACATACACGAGATCGTCGTAGAAAACCCATGCTAGGGTCATATATATATATGGAATATTGCCTCATCGAGGGCTTTTACATCGTCAACCCAAAAATGTAAGTAAAGTCTATCTAGTACTCCCTATGATGTATCGGCTTACTAGTTAAGCAATCACAAAAGGGTTTTTATTCACGGAACGTCCTAGAGATCAACATTTCCGTACAAATGCTAGCTAGAAACAACATAAATAAAATCATAGTCATTGGAACGAATCATCGTTTCCGGAGTACATCCACAAGCTAAAACTATCAATTATGTGAACTCTGAGTCGCGGTATGACTGCTCCTCGGTGACGCCAGGGGGTCCTCTTCTGGATCCTCCTCGGGGTCTTCCTCCTCATCCTCCTCGGGGTCCTCCTCCTCATCCTCGCCCGGCTCCCAGCTGGGCAACGGAGTCTCTCCCTGGCCCTCGCCTGTCTCCTGCATGATCTGGGCTGAGCGGAAGATATCGTCCACAATCTCACGGATCGGATCGTCTCTGGTGCTGATCCTGGCCGTGGCACGAGGCTTGATTGGAGCTGGAGTTGGCACGGGTTCAGGACGAGTAATCCTTATCGTACCATACTGCGCTGTATCGTCATCCTCCTGCATAGGGTATTTGCCCCTATCTAGAAACTCCCTCATGTTGGCCATGACCCTGTCGACATCTGCCATGGCAGCCTCAAACCTTGCGTCTATCGTAGGTATCAGTGGTGGTGGAGGAGTAGTAGCTCGGATCGCTGAGTCAGGAGGCGATGGGAAATCTCTACGAGTCCGTGGACGAGAAGGGCCTGCCTCGTCATCGTGCCTACCACGACGCCCTAGAACTGAGGCTCGTGGTGGAGAATCTCGTGGCAAGGCCATCGGAGATTCAGGGGCAGTAGCGGGTGTCTCCGTTGGCAAGGGCGTCCCCACTTGTATGTAGTCTCCCGGAAGGATGTAGGGCCCTAGAGGAGCACGGCCCCATAAAGTGAAACAGATCTGAAGCTCTGCAATAAAGCTAGGGAAGTCTCCCATGAGGTCGTGGTAATCTTCTCGGCGAAAGATGTAGTGGGCAGAAATCTGTCTAGCCCATCCCTGCCACTCGGAAGGTAACAGTAAGATCAACCTCTGGATACCGTCATACCCTGATACTCCATGTGCACTCGCCTCGACCCAGTGTCTGTGAAAACCTGCGAGGAACTGTCCGAGGTTATCCCCGTGACATGGAGCATAGGTGCGGTAGGACCGCTCGACTTCCTCTGGACTAGCCCATGGGGGCAGTGGTCGTCGTCGGGTGAAAACAGTTCTCGCCATCTAACAAAGGAAATTCTATCGTCAAAAGTAGCACACGACAAGTAACTTAAGGCGATAAGGTTCTAAATATCTAAAATCGGAAAACAAGTTCGGTTCAATAACCATAACGTGCAAAAACACCTCATCATCTAAATCTAGCATTTACACAAGTCATACAGGTTCTTAATACTTAATTACAGATTACCTAATTCGACTATCATATAGTTCTAGTGTCGTTGTTTACCGAACTTAGGGCTTGTTATGTGATGATGATATTTTCTTAAATCTAGCAACGAGCACTAAAAGTTTCAACAAAATAAGTTCAAAAGGCCAAGCTAATTCGAGATCTCATCGTAGAAAAACACTCGAATATTTAAATTATGCCCTTGCCATCAACGTATTATTGGCGTTCGTTACGCTGCTCAATCTTCATGCTCGTGGTTTCATCATGCGACCCTTCGTGTGATTCTTCTTTCTCTATTTCGACCATCATTGTCGATGTCATCGTAACATGAAGAAAAAGTTAAGGCATCTCCCTAAGTTCTCTTCTATGTTCCGTCGTGAGAGTGAGCATATATAACTTAACAGTTCTAAGTTCTTGTGATTCATACCATAGTCATACTTATTCATGCTTCATACATTTCAAGAAATTAACTTAATTAAAACTTGAAAGTACTTACCATAACCTCCGTTGAGCGTGACGAGATGTAGTGCCAAGCTTTTGTCAACTAGTTCAAAGTATATTTACTTACTTAATCTAGACTCAACTTAGAAGGAATGAGTAGTACTCAGAGCAAAAGAAATGCTCTGATACCATTCTGTCACGACCGCACTTGCTAAGGATAGCAAATTCGGGAAAACCGCGACTAAGGGAGGGAATTTAGGAGCGGGATTTAGAAAGGGCATAATCGTTTTCTTGATGACTCAACTTGTATAAAGAAATCAATCGAAATATCTAGATATCAACGAAGGAAGGGACCGTACATAATAATATCCCAAAACGGGGTACTCAATAGTTTTAGTACATTATTAAATAATACATATTGTTTGACATAATATCTTAACATAATCAGTGTTCGCAGCGGAATAACAATAACTTGAGTATATGTATGAAGACATATACTCTACTCTGAGGTAATCATCCTAGTTTGACAAAGCTCCGCTTGCACACTACATCCTCGATCATCGCTCAACCTGCACATTTAAAAATACATGCAGGGCTAAGTACAAAAGTACTTAGTGGACACTTGCCGAAATTTACATACATGCATAATATTTTATTGTCAAGCCTTTCAACAGTAGTAAGATACGAGGGTTTTCCTTTAAAGACTCGTATTTACCAAACATAATATCATTTCTTTCATCAATAACCCGCGCAGGTATTTTATATCATTAATCACCATATCAATAACTCGTGCCGAGAGGGAGGCCTCCCTCTACGGACACTATGATCGGCCAACCCGCTAGATGACTCACGATCACAAGGTGTACACTAATTCCGAAGGGATTTGCGGTCCCATCCAGAATCCGAATTCGATTAACATCAGATAGGCAATTAATAATAAAACATAAAGCATTTAGGCATTGACAATATCATTTAAATTCATAAGCATAAAGTCTTAACAATTCTAATATATAATTTTAGTTTATACATAGAAAGCCTACCTGAATAGCAGACTCACGGTTTAGCTCTAACTCTGGTGCTTGACCTTTAATCCGAGAAAATAAAATAAGATTCTAATTCTCGAAAAATCTCAATAAATGAGGATGCGTGAAATGATTATGCATGACTCATATTCCTTTAATTAAATTATGAGATGCTAATCCTATTTAAGGAATTAAAGCTCGTCTTATGAGGTCGGATTATTAATCTTTAATAATCTACTCATTTTAAAAATAATCTAATTCACTTACTAATTAATAATTAGTAAGTCTTAAAATCTTCTCTAATTAAACTTAATAGAATAATTATGATGGCCCGATAGGAATTTAATTCGAGCCCAAATGAATAAATTCGAAGCCCAGTGCATTAATAATATTAAGCCCAACATCAATTAATTTCTAGAGCCCAACAAATGAGGCCCAAGATAAAAATCATGAAGCCCAATAAGTGAGCCCATCATCACCCTTAAAAAAATTAGTAAATTTTAATATTAATCACTAATTAAAAATAATTAGGGTTAATAAAGAAGCCTAAAATAATAACTCTTATTGGGTTAAATAAATAAATTTCATTGGACTTAATCAATTAAATCGTAGGAGTTCAATTAATAAAAATAATAAATTCATTATTAACAATTAATAGAAGCCCAATCAAAATAAATAATAAGAGCCCATTTATAAAAATAATAGAGTCCAAACAATATATATATTAGCCCAATGGAAATAAAATAAGCAAAGCCCAATTGAATTAATCTCCGGCCCAATAAAATAAACTAGGCCCAAAATAAATTAAAAGAAAAGTCCATACTGAAAATAATCAAAGCCCATTCTCCCATTAATTCTCGGTTATCCCTTTCTCTCCAAGCAGGACACGTTCTCTCTCTCTTTTTTTTCACTATCATCGGTTCCCCATTTTCTTTAAAAGCATAACCCACCATTTTCTTTAATCACCATCATCATCGATTCTTCCCTTTTTTTTTTTTAAAGCATACACTCCCTCTCTCTCAATTATTAAGGAAGAAACACTCTCTCTCTCTCTCAATTATCAGCCGCTCGGCTCTCTCTCTCTCAATCAAGAAAGAACACTGTTCATCATCTCTCTCTCTCGCTCGATTCTCCTCCGGCCGCCTCCTCACGAGCTCCACCGCGGACGGTTCCAGCGAACATCGTCGACCGGGAGTCATCGTCGCTCCGCCCTCTGGACGTTCCAGCCGTCGCCGAGGAACTCGCCGTCGACTGCTGCTGTTCCCGGAATCGCGGCCTGGAGTTGCAGAGCTCCGAAATCCGGCCATCTCCTCCCTGCGTCCTGGCCGTTCCGGTCGCCAGCGAGGCCGCCGCGTGGAGCTGCTGCCGCTGACTGCTCGTGGAGCACCAAGGCGAGCTTCTCGCCTGAAACCGTCGACTGGGAGCCGCTGGAGTGAGCCGCTGGAGTCCGCTGCTGCTTCGCCGGGAGTCGCCGCTGGCTGGCCTGCGATCGACGGCCAGCAGCTCGCTGGAGGAGCGCCGCCGTCAGCCGCTGCCGTTGGCAGCAAGAATCCGGCAGCCGCCTCTCCTGGAGTCGCCGTCGCCGTGAGTCGCAGAGCTCCGACAATCCACCATCCTTTCTCTCTCGTTTTATCACTCACGATAGGTTCGTAAATTTGAATAATTTACAGAAAATTCAACTTTGTATAAAGACTTGATTTTGGAATGAAAACTTGGTTTTCTGTATTCTTATTTATACAACATATCATAGCTCATTATGTATCACAGAAATGAATGGTTTGCTATATTTGCTATGTCCATTTATGCATATGTAGGTTCTCTACCATTCTGTATTCCTAATTAAACCGAAGCGTGCAAATGAGATAGTGAATACCTTGAAAGTTTTGTTTGTTGGTTGTTGTTGCTGAGTTATATATGGTGATCTTGTTTCGTCTAAAATTCTTTGCAGCTGCTAAGGATTTTAGGTAAGTGAGGATGCCTTTTATAGGGAGTAAATACTGAAGCTGCTAGTGTGAAAAATATGGTGAATAGTGCGGCTAAGTTTAGGCGTGGTTGAAGAATTCAATGAGATTATATTTGCTGCTGACAAATTAGATTTGTCTGTTGAATACTTGAGATTTTGGTTGAAGAATTAATGAGATTAGATTTGCTGCTGACAAATTAGATTTGTCTGTTGAATGCTTGAGATTTAGCTTGCTGCAAACTGAAACCAGTGAAGGTGTTCGGGTGTGAAAATTTTGCAGATATGCTGCTGGAGTTGGAGTCAAAGAAGAATATTTCAATAGATGGCTGAGCATGCTTGAGCATGCTTAAAGGATATCTGCAGATTTTCTTCACACATATACACTATTCCATTTTTTTTTTAATGTTGGTAGATAGATAGAAAAATAGGGGTTTGTAAAGTGAAGTATAAACAGAAGCAATAATTCTTGTCTTGGAATTTCTATATCTGTAATATTGTATTGCATCTTTTTTTTTTTAAATAAAAACCAACTACCGGGTTTTGTTAATATCGCGTGTTTATAAAACTACTCGATATCTGCTTCCTTTCTTAGCTAGAATAAATTCTAAATTAAATCCGTAGATTTAATTCTTCATAAACCGGAATAAATTCACGACTCAAGAAATAATAATAAAAATAGAAAAATAATTCTATTGTGATTAATAAATAACGTGACTTAACTAAGTCAGTTATGAATCTGAAATAAATAATTATTGGCTTACTCAATAATTCTCATCGCGGTTTTATTTACGCGAAGCTACTGACTTGGTAATAAAATAATAATCCTGCTTAATTGAATATAATCCAAGGTCATAAGCTGAATTTAAATCATAAATAATTACTGGGCTTGATTTACTAAAAGATGAAATAATAATATCATATTACTGGATTTAAAAATATAATAAAAGAGCGGGTTGTTACAAGCACACAGATCAGATCAGATCTGCCATGGCTGAAATCGAAGGAGGCGGAGATCAGATCTGCCGATGGAGGAGGCGGCGCAACGATCAGATCAGATCCACCGCCGCCGCCTCATCAGACCAGATCTGCCACCGCCGCGCGCTGGAGAGACAGAAAGGGAGATGAGAAAGAGAGAGAAATAGAGATGAGAAAGAGAGAGGAGAGAGCGGCAGCCGCTGGAGAGAGAGAGAGGGAGGATCTCCTCCACCACCGCCGCGAGAGCTCCGACGAATTCTCCAAGCTCGGCGCTGCTGCCGCGCAGCCGCTGGAGAGAGAGAGAGAGAGGGAGATGAGAAAGAGAGAGGAGCCGCTGGAGAGAGAGAGGGAGATGAGAAAGAGAGAGGAGAGAGAGAGAAGGGTGGAATAGTCATGACATACAAAAAATGACCAAAATTTATGTTTTTTCAAATGGTGGACAAAATTTGATGTTGTATGTTGAATAGGGCCATTCGGCCCTATTGTTTCAAAATTTAATATAGTATGTTGTGAAGGTGGTTTTTACCAACACTAATTTATAATGTATTTTTCACCTTACCTAGTTTCGAGAAAATGAAATGAGACAAAAATGAAGGTTGTTACGGTGGTGCTCTTCCTCTTCACGATCTCAACTGTTAGGTTCTTCTTTTTCTTCCTCAATGGTCGAGTATTTCAAACTATAACCGGTCATTCTTTTTGTTTTCAAGTGAATTTAGGTAAAAATTTGAACTTCTCCTTTTCAAAGACAGGTTTTCCTACTATATATAGAGTGCATGACCCGAAGGGTATTTCAGTAACTTTGCCCTCCGGATACGGAGGGGTATTTCCGACCTCTTATCTTTCTTTTTCATTATGGGTAAAGGTAAGATGGTCTTTCATACTCAACAACATCTTCCACGTCAGCCGACAATATGTTACTTGAAAAAACGGTCCCTGTATAAAGGGGAAAATGACTACCTATGATTCAGTTGCATCAAGTACTTGCAGGTGCACCTCTCGCTTTTCTGTATATATCACTTTTTCATCTGTATTCTCCTGCTCTGGTACGATTGTTTCAGGTCTGGGCCTATACAAAGCATCCACTGCTTAAATATGTTTCGCCAGCTGACTAAGAGACTAGGGCTAGGCGCTGGTCCGATCTGGTATCAAGGGTCATTTTACCAAGAGAAAAATGTCAAGAAGCAGCTGAGAAGAATGCGAATGAAGTACTGTGCAGACATTCTGAAAGCAGAGTGCAACGAACTCAAAGATGAAAACATCACAGAGTCAGAACTCCACTACAGAAGGGGATACACAGATGGGCCACTCAACCTGGCATATATTCTGAAAATTTGATGTGTTTATGGATGGATGGAAACAAAACAATTTCTAGCTTTTTATTTTATTTTATGCTGGTGCATGCATGAAAACAAACAATGATGGGATGGTTTTTATGTGTTTTTTTGTCTGAACAATGTTTGAATGGTATCAATGGTAAGTATGATATGGTCAAATGCATATAGTAAGCTTTGTGCAATATATTTTCGTCAATAGCAATTTTATAACTTCTTCAAAAAAATAAAAATGCAAGTATTGAACACGAACAATGCAGATTTTAGCACTGAAACATGATTAATGTCAAGAAGTCAATCACCCATAATAAAAATACAACAATAGAAGTATTGGAAACAAAACCTGCATATGATTATTAAGAACAATGCATAATTTATCTAAAAAGCATGCATCAATAAACGATGAGCGTTGTATAAGGTAAAAAAGAAATCAACATCAATTAGAAAAGGACACTGCATATCATATAAAAGTAATCTGCAATATATAATATCCAACAATGCATATGTAACATAAGAAATCTGCATGACTCAATATTCTAAATGTTATATACGACTAAGTACGAAAAATATATAAAAATGCTTCTAATCTAATGCAGGTTCTTCATCACAGTTTCGCGCATCATGATGCCGCATTTGTTTACATTTGCTGCATCTCCTCTTTGGCTTCTCAGCCTTGCTAATTGCCTTCTCTTTGCTGGACTTGATTCTTCTTCCACTTCCTTTTGTCTTCACAACATCCGGAGAACAAATATCAATTTCCTCAGGGACTGGGCAACCATAAAACTCATCAAACATTTCGCTATTTGACTTGCTACCAGTAGAAACTATAAATGAATCATGCAACACTTCAAAAGCCTGCAATAATTCCTTCATCCTCACAGAATCTCCATGAACCAAAGCAATACAACCATTAGCCTTAGCATACGGTCGAGAAATGATATCATTGTCGACAACAACAACACTTCCACCAATAGAATCTGTTTTCTTAATATCAACAAACTTCCTCCAATGGCTTGCAATATACTTGTCCGGAATACTCTTAATGTTCAAATTCTTGTAAACACATAAAACATGACAACTTAGCATCCCATGCCTCACAAAAAATATGCAATCACAACAACAAACTAGAGTCAACAACACTATACCCAACATTAAACTTATGACCATTACCATCATCAACAACATATACACCACTCCTAATATCCAAAATATTGCAAGAATTGACAGACAACAAAATATACTTTTGTACCTCAAGAAATATGTTTTTAGTATAAATACTTGTTGCATGCCTTTCAATAGGAAGTTCAGTCACCAACTTCGGAAAACATGACTCATCGGCACTGTTTAAGAGATCAAACTTATTCCTTTGAGCCTCCAAAGCACATTCAAAGTGCATAAAAAACTCCACGAGGTTCGAACCTTTATTGAAGTATCGCCGGAAGAAACCATCCTCATTCTCCGACATAGATGTCGTCCTAAACAAGCCACTCATTTCAAAGTCCCTAAAAAATGCAGGAATCCAATAGCTACGAGTACCAAATATAGTATCAAACCATTTATGTCTAACTAAACCATACTGCTCCATAAAATCCTACTACTTCTTTTCAAAACTAAGCACATCAATATGTTCACACCAAACCAAGGAATGAAAATCTTTCTTAAAATTTGGATAATTCCTAAGAGACAATGGAACCTTATCAGCTACCTTACATAAAATATGCCACATACACAATCTGTGGCGCGTACCGTCTAACACATCTTTAACTGACTTCTTCAAAGCTGGATCTTGATCAGTAATAATCATCCTAGGTTTGTCTCTATGCACTCAACAAACTTTTGAAGAACCCATGAATAGGATTCTTCATCTTCATGCGATATCAAACCAGCACCGAACATCACACACCTTCCATGGTTATCCTTCTCGATAAAAGGCACAAAAATCATATTGTACCTATAAAACCTATGCATGCACACCAACAATATGTCAGATGAATCTGCGCTATAATAAAACCTAAAATCAGCACAAATTTCTTGCTTATTGTGCAAATTACTCAACAAAATCTATGCATGCACACCAACAATATGAGCCCTCAAATTACGAGCAAAATTCTTGAAGTCGACAATAGTACACCCAACCTTATCATACCCACCAACCAACTCCTTAAACAAACGAAAAGACTTGATTGGACCTATGTTTGCTCTTAAATAATTTAAAACAAACTTCTTATGCCCATCATTCAAATTTCTATTATAGCGCATAAAATGCCTATGGTTATCTGACATAAACAAATGATTATGAGGCTCAACAAAATCTATACAAACATAACCACCACCACAATCCATAAGACATAAAATAGCACGAGCCTTACAACCAACTCTAGTGGTGGACGTCGTTTTCCACCAAATAATTCCTGCGGAATTATCAAAACTAATTAGTATAATGATAAGCAGGGTCGATCCCACAGAGAGCAGGTAAAATCATTCAATTCCCTAAAATCTATATTTTTGGTGTAGCCACCACGCCTTAAATTGAGAGAAAATTAATTAAAACTAAGAAAGCAAATTAAATCAAATAAAATAACTCTTGAAATAAATCAATAAAAAGGTAACTCGGCTCGAATAAATCCATACTAATTCAAAGCTCTGATCATCGACGCAAAGATTAATTAATCCCTATCAACCAACTAGTTATAGGATACCGTGGCACTACAAAAAAATATATCGGACACCGACGGAATTACCGACGAAAAATAATCCGTTGGTAATCACCGACGGAACAGCGACGGAATTCCGATGAAGATGTTTTCAAAATTTTACCGATGGATTACCGACGGAATAACGACGGAATTATTAGCGACGAAAAATAATCCGTCATTAAATATTATTCATTATTTTTAATTTATTTTTAAATTATTTTTTTAATTTACCGACGGAAATAGCGACGGAAAACATTCTATCGCTAAATATGATTTATTTATTTTTTATTTATTTTTTTAATTAATAATCCGTCGGTAATTCCGTCGGTAAATATTATTAATTTTTTTTGTTATTTTTAATTTTTTATAAAATATTTTTATTATTTTTTAATTAATATTCTAATTTATTCTTATTTTTAAATTATTGAGAATATTTTAAATTTATTGTTATTTTCAATAATAATATATATATTTTTTAACTAACTATAATATTAATATTTTTTTGGCAAATCAAAATCGTTTGGAGGGCTGGTGGCCGTTTGCGATTGATGAAATTAAGGATGCCGTGGCTCTTGATATGGCCACGCATAGCAGGGTCCGTATTAAATTATAATGCTGCGGTTTTGGTTTTCTTGTTCCGTTGGGAACTTTTTTCGAACACCTGGTGCTCTCTGTGGTGCTCTCGGTTGGGTGGGTTCTTTTTGCAGATGGCTGTTTAGTTGCGCATGTCATGTGCTTGACGGGTTCATTTTCTTATGTTGGAGAACGATTTTGGGGCGTTGTGTTGATGGGTTTTGGGTGGATCGACCTCGATATAAGTTGAAGATTCACTGGGGTTTTTCTTCGAACACTTGGTGTTCTGGTTTTCGGGTTCCTGGATACAATAGTATTGCTTTGGAATATTTGCTGCTGCTGGTGGCTGGGTCGGGCAGCGGTTCTGGCAGTGCTCGGGGCTGTGGACGTCTGAGCTTTTGGCGGATCTGGAGGTGGAAGAATGAGGGGTAGTCGGACCGACTTTTCTGGTGCTTCTACGGGCTGTTTAGTATCCGGCGACGGAGTCACACCGGCCGATGCTTGCAGCCTTTTGTTTCTTTTGGATGTTCTTGTTCGTAGGGTATTACCGGCGACGGCGTCTCACCGGCCGTGTTTCTATACTCTGGATGTGCTTTACCGTGTTGGTAGTTGTAGAGAGATCATGGCGACGGCGTATAACCGGCCATGTAGCTTTCTTTCGTTCTCTGGTTTTGTTCTTTTCGGGCTCACGACGACGACGTCTTTCCGGCCGTGTAGCCTTTCTTGGTTGGCACTTTGGCGACGGCATTACTCCGGCCATTTGCCTCTGCTCTTTGGTCGTTTTGGGGGGAAAAGCCGGGATTGTTTGGGGACGATGGTTAGGCCGGAGTTCCGGAAACTTTCCCTTCCGCTTTTCTCCTCTTTTGCTTTCGTTTTTAGACGGGTACTCTTTTCCCTTTTCACGGTTTTTCCCACTGGGTTTTCCGTGAAAAGGTTTTAATGAGGCTCGGCCCTTAGTCTGCTTTTCTTGTGCTTTCAAGGGTTTCTTTTAGGTTTTTTCTTTTCTTTTTTCTAATAAAATCACATTTAATAAAAATAATATTAATATTTTTTATTATTTTAAATTCGATCGTATATTTACCGTCATTCTTTCGTCGGCACCACAAGTCTTAGATATGACTTCAGCATATTCTAAGGTTATGAATAAATGATATTGTATATTAAAATAGAGTTTAAATGAATTAATAGGTGATAGTTATATCAATAATACGCGTGTTCTGTACTGGTGACCACTCGAAAAAACTTCAAGCTTAAGCGCTTTTGAATTAGTGCACAACTAAGATGGGTGACCCACTGGGAAGTTCGTCTTAACGTATGGAATTAAGTTCAAAATACATTAGAAATACCAAAATACTTTGGAGAATAAAGCTAGATTGATATAATATATATATATATATATATATTATTTTTCGTAAAAATAAATAGCGATGAAATTCATTTCCGTCGCTAAAATCGACGGAATTTTCCGTCGCTGATTTCAGACGACGCCTGCGTCGTCGTGTGCTTACCTACGGACGGTCCGTCGGTATTTCCGTCTGTAATTAGCGACGGATGCGAAATTCCGTCGATAATTTTTTTACCGATCACTTTTACAGCGACACACGGTGGCTGTTGTTGATCCATCGGTGATCGAAATTAGAGACGGATTTTTGGCGATTAGCGACGGAGTCGCGCAGTTTCTTGTAGTGTGATATGCGCTCACATACCCTAATTCCTACTTACTGTGTCGATAGACGGCTGGATACGCCAATCCTGCCTATTTCCCTTATTAAAATATAACCTAGCTGGAGATGCCAGACCTAGATTTAATATTCTAATAGCATTAAGAAGAAGAAACCCAGTTTAGATCAATTATCCTAGATACGCTAGTAATAATTAATCCACCAATTTATTCCTACTACGAACATGGTAGTTTTATCACTAATCAGCCATATTCCAACAATTACGGATTGGAGGTGCTAATTGACTGTAATCCAATTAAATCTAAGTTGATCAGGCTTAAATAAAATCAGAATTATCTTTAAACACAAGGAATTAATCGGAATCAATAGAAACCAATTATATGCTCAATTAGGTCTCACAGATTAATAAATTAGTATTTCATTATTCTCGCCGAATTAAAAGTTTAGCTACTCATAATCAAACTATAAACAATCAAATAAATAAAAGCAAACATAGAACAAGAATATAAATTGAATTGCGAATAAAATAATATCACCACTTGAATTAAAAATAACAAATAAACTATCTGCTGCAAAATATTCAAATAGCCACCAACTTCAATCCCAAAAGCTAAAACAAAAATTAACACCTAATCAACTAAGTAGTAATACGCAGGTGCTAGAAAATTAAGCAATCAAAAGTTATGAAAAGTAAAATCTTCTAAAACTTAAGCAATAACACGTCTACTGCCTAGGAAATTAAAAGTGATTCCCAAGTCAACCTAGTCTATTCCTTATATTAAAAGTGGCGGCTGCCATATATATACCTAAGGTAATCAAATTCCTCCAAATCTCTTAATGCAGCCCCCCTTAGGGATGGCAACGGGCCGGATCTGGACCGGGTCTGGCCAATACCAGATCCAGATCCGTTTTCATATACCAGATCCAGATCCGGATCCAGATCCGTGGATCTGAAAATTTTGGATCCAGATCCAGATCCGTAAGATCCGCGGGTCCGCGGGTCCAGATCCATGGATCTACTATTTTTAAATTAAATTAAAAAAAATCACAAAATCAACAGCATGATAATGTTTATCATGAAAAAATCAAAAAATTTACAACATCTAACAACTTATAGACTAACAATAAGCTTCAAATCAATAATCAGTCCAACTTATAGAAGCTAACAGAATCAGTCCAAAATTCCAAATCGAATCTATCAATGGCTGACCAAATCAAGAAATTAAGATGCAAAACAAAATCAAGAATCAAAAGCAGCCCACGAACTCAGTACAAAATTCAAGAAATCTCACAAATTATGGAGATGGACGACTACTCACCGATATAACAACTATCCCACAAAATGAAATCAAATCTTTGAGTATTTCAACTTCTGTAAAATGCAGGGAGAGAAGTCTCTGTATATATAGAGAGAGGAAAACGTTGAAAATATGGGGGAAAAATTGTTTAAAAAATAAAGAAAGAATCAATCACAATCAAATTAGTCCAAAATCGAGATCCAGATCCGGCGGCGGCGGTGGTGGAGTCTGGCGGCGAACGGTGGAAATGGCAAGCGACGATCGAAGATGGAGATGGGCAGCACGCGGAGTCTTGCGAGGCTGTAAAAGAGAGAGGGGGCGGGCGCGCGAAGTGGAGAGGAGGATGGACGTGTGCTGTTGTCCCCGCCTTCACCGGCGAACTGGATCGAGAGCGCCCAACTGGAGGGAGGGAGATGGGCTGAGGGCGGCGGGCAGGCGAACTGGAGAACTGGAGATGAGCAAGGTTCGGGCTATACTGTTGTCCCCGCCTTCGCCGGCGAACTGGAGAGGCGGCAGCGGGCGAACTGAAGGGGAGGATGGGCTGAGGGCGGCGAGCGAGATTAGAGAGTGGAGAGGGAGAGAGGGAACAAGAAGGGGAGTCAGATGTTGGAGAATGAATTTAGAAACTAGGGTTTGTATATTATTTTTAATTTGTGTAATATTTTTAATTTTAATATATTTAATACTATTAATAAAATAAATATAAAAAATAAAATAACATATATTAAATAAAACGGATCCACGGGTCGGATCTGGGTCGGATCCGGATCTCAAATTTCAAGATCCAGATCCAGATCCATTTTTAAAATTGAGATCCAGATCCAGATCCAGATCCGCGGGTCCAAAAAAATGAGATCCAGATCCGTAAAAACGGATCTGGACCGGGTCCAAGATCCATTGCCATCCCTAGCCGCCCTACACTATATAATGGGCTTAATCGGTCCTTAACAAAAATATAAGCTCCCAAAATAATTAAAATAAGAGTTTTGGGCTTAATTAAATGTAAAATAATTAACTCCAAGGCCAATCTCTAAACTCCTCCACAATCAACTCTAATCTTCATCAAATCTTTAACTTTCTCCGACTTCCTCCATTCACGAGCATCCATCTCCAATCCATCTAATTCCCGTGCCAAAACATCACAAATCATGTAAAACCCATATAAAACCATAGCAAAACACACACTAAACTAAGCAACTAAAATACACACATCATCTAGTAACCATCCTTAATATCTTATTCTTATGATCAGTATCTTATTTATAGCCATCCCGACTACAAAGCACAATCCTATGTGTAATAACACCACTCTTGGACCATTTAATGGGACCAAGCCGCCCCTGAAACCCACAACGAATCGCATAATCGAAATAAAACTTTTAACCATCAGCTAATGTTGGAAATATCATTCCAACACGAGGTTTCATATCATCTTCACACTGAGGTATATACTCCACTTCTGGATTGATACTACTCTAAGATGATTCATCTGCAAAAAAATGCATGGTTTAGTATAAAAACATGCAGGATACCATTAAACACGGTGCATATTATACTTATAAACACATGCATGATTCAGTATCACAATATGTAGGGTACTGTTAAACAAGTTGCATGTTAAAGTCATAAAACATGTACGGTGAAAAGTATGATTATAAATATAGTTGCACGTTGAAATATACATAGTTCTGTTAGAAAAAAAAATGTATGATTATAAAACAATAAAGATCACCAGAAATTCAACAATAGATTCGAAAAAGCTAAAGCATAATTCAGAAACAAGTATAACATCAAAAATCAGTACAGATTCAACAATGCATATACCCAGAAACTCAATCATGAATATAAACATCAATTGAACAACAATATTTTGAAGTATATGTTGGGAACTTTATGGAATATCCTAATCCTTGTTTTGATGATACCAAAATCCATAGGTCTTAATTGTAATAGACTAGAACTGTTTGAACTCAAGTGTTAGACTTTGTTTCTAGTTTAGCTTGCGGTTCTGAAGACTGAAGGACGAAGGACTGAAGACTGAAGATACCAACTGAAGTATCAGTTGAAGAATCAGTTCGGAACTTATTACTTAATGCGTGCCGCATGGACTCAGCGGACTGATACTAAAGTCAAGTATCAAATAAACATTCTTCCTCGGACTGAAAACTTCCAAAGTTCAAAGGAAGCCACGTACTCCAAAAGTACAGCCGCATTAAATGCAGAGATCTCAGGATCATCCCTCTCTGCAGAGGTCATTCCTATTTGGTGGCTACTTTATCAGAGACGTCACATCTCCTGCTCTTCAACATAGCCGTTCCCACCAAACAAGGAACCTCGAAGATTGAAGCCTCCACCCAAATTCGAAAAGCTCTCCAACGGAAAAAATCTTGAAGACGTTCTCCGCCAACGGATCTATTCAAGACCTCTCCTATAAATAACGCTCGAGGATCACTTCAATCTTCATCGATTCAATGACATAAGCTGAAACTCTGCCAAAATAGTTTCTCAGCCAAAAGCTTAACCTCCCCAAAGCTTGAATCGAAGAAGAGAATTCCAAAGCCAAAAATCAGTCACTGTTGATTACACACATTCTCTTAGACCTTCGGCAAACCCTTGTTTACCCAGAAGCCTAGGTCAAACTTGCTCCAAAGAACTTGTTCTTTGAAGTATAGTTGGCAAGTTTTCAAACTTCATTTCGAGAGATAGAATCGAGTGTTTGAGTGATAAAGGAGTTCAGGAAGGTACTCTGACTCCGTGAGATCCTAGTACAAGGTCGTGCTAGGAGTGAGAAATCCAACGCGAGTGAAGTGTTGGTACTGAAGAGTGGAAGCTTCAGTGGTACGGTTGTGTGCACCCGGTAAGCACACGGTTCGGTTTGCAGTGCACCAGTTAAGCACTTACGGAGTGGATTGTTGGTCTGATCAACCGACCGTGGATGTAGAAAGTGTTTTCCGAACCACATAAAAGTCTCTGTGTTATTTACAGCTTTCAGTTTTACATTCTTACTTGTGTTCTTTCATTTGATAAGCTGAATTCTGATTAACTGCAAAGAGAAACCTAAGACTAACAACGTGCTCAACCGAGGCTATTACGAAACAAAGTTATTTTCGCTGCGTATGATATTAGTCTGACTGATCTATCCTCTGATAGTCAGGAAGAGTGATATCATCTCTGTTTTAGCAAACTCGACTGAAGCCTTTACGTGCATCAGTTAAGTTCCAGAAACTTAACTGATAACTCCTTACTGAAGAGTTTTTTAGTATCAGTCGTTAACCATGTTTCGTCAAAACTCCTTTCTGTTAACAGGTGTCTTAGTTTGCTTGTAAAATTTTGTTTTGATCTCTATCTTGAGATCCCTTTGTTTTAGAGGAGAAAAATAGCCCATAGGTGTATTCCTCCCCCCCCATACACCTATTCGAGACCCTCCGGACCTAACAATTGGTATCAGAGCAGGTTGTTCGCAAGAACATTCTGTTTCTGATTAGGTTCTAATTGAACTAGATCCTTTTTCTCAAAGGTCTCGAAAAAGTTTTCTCTTTCAAAAAGGTGCTTGCTATTTGCTCTATCTATTGTTATCTATTCTCTCTTTTTTGATGGAGACTAATCACAACAGATTATCCTCTCTACCTATGTTTAGTATTGAAAAATACGACATATGGAAGTTTCGGCTTGAAAGCTTCCTCACCGCCCAACATTGCCGAATGTGGGAAGTCATCACCAACGGACCAATCACCATCACCGAAATCGTCAAAAGAGTTCCCGTAGATCCAAATCAGGATCCATACGATGAGGTCCAGAACAAGAAAAATGCAGACTTCACCACAGAAGAAAGGAAGCAAGATAAGCTAGACAACCTCGCCAAAAGCAACATCTCCGGCACCGTTCCTAACAAGCATGTCACCAAGATCA
Organism: Salvia miltiorrhiza; assembly: GCF_028751815.1. Lineage (NCBI taxonomy): Eukaryota > Viridiplantae > Streptophyta > Magnoliopsida > Lamiales > Lamiaceae > Salvia > Salvia miltiorrhiza. The sequence goes on along the minus strand of NC_080390.1, from coordinate 6,623,262 downwards.
TCAAGTGTGGAACTGCAAAGGAGATATGGGGCATTCTTGAAAGAATGTGCGTAGGATCCGAGGAAATCAAGAAGAATAAGCTATCCATAGCTTGCCAGAAGTTCGACTCCTTCCTCATGCTCAAGAATGAATCTGTCGACGAGATGGAACTCAAATTCAATCAAATCCTGAATGAAGTTCAATCCATCTCGAAGGACAAGTACACTCAACGAGAAATCAACTTGAAGATTCTTCGAGCACTGCCACAAGGAGAATGGCAGATCTACTCAGTCGCTCATCAGAATAAGCCCGGATTTAGTCAGCTCCCGACAAACAAGCTTTTCTCTGATCTCTTGGCAAATGAGTTCGACATCCAGAGAAATCTTGGAATCAAGAAGGCTGGAGGATCAGACGAAGATGGTCCATCAACCTCAAGAGGAGCAGCACTGAAAGCTTCAGTGAGAGAAAGCAAGAAGCAAACGAAGGAACCAGCGGAACTCACGCCCGAGGACTTCTTCAGTCAATACGCTTTGTTGACTGAAAGATTCAACAAGATGGAGTCCAAATTCCGCAAGTACAGAAGGTTCCACAAGCAGCACTACAAAGGAAAGGAAAGAGAAAACAACTCCAGACATTCCACTGATCGAAGCGGAGAAAGAAAGTCAGCCGCCTACGACATCAAAGATATGGAATGCTTTGGAGGCAGAAAGAAATGGCACTTTCGAATGAATGCCCTGAACTGACTCAATCTGAGCGCAAAGAGCTGAAAGCCAAGAAGGATCGCAGTTATGCGAAGAAGAAAGCGATGGTTGCTGACGATGCTGAATCTTCCGAAGACACATCATAATCATCCGACTTCAACTCTACCAGCTCAGATGATGAGAGCCAAGCCCTGATGGCCAATGAAACTGAAAGCGTGGCCGACAACAGCTACGACAATGGAATGAATGGCTCAGAGGTAATCTCTCATTCAAAGACTCCTTATACTGATAACTTCCTGATGTTTTCAGGAGACCACTCAGAATCTGGAAAAAGCTCTGCCGATGAAACTGACGAGTTCGATCAGTTCATGACTGATCACTGTCAGTTGAGGAAATTGTTTGAAGATCTCCTCAAGCAGAATCAGAAAATGGAAAAGGAGATCAAAGATGAATGAGCCAAGAATCAGACAATCATCTACTTTCCGGATGAAACTTGTCTTGATCAGTTGATCATGGCGAACAGTCGACTAGAAGAAAAGCTCAGAATCTCCAACTCAGAATGTGACAGAGCATCTCATGAAATCAAGAGGCTCAATCACAAACTGGAAGAAACAGTCAAGGACTGCATGATGAAGTCTCCCATGATGAGCAACTTTCAATCAAAAGGCCTCGTTGAAATCATTGGAGGGAAAGGTTGTTGCTGCTGATAAAGGAAAGAATGTCATGATCAATGCAAAGGACGATACTTCTGAAAACAACACATCAGAAGAATCAAGAGATCATGACATGGATGAAGTTCGCAAACGCAAACTGATGGCAATGACTAATGTTCCTCCTCCACAAAGCTACAGACGAGCAAAGGAGGCCCCCAACCAGATCATCCTACTGAGAAGACTGGAAAGTAGATTTCAGTCAAAGATCTGGGAAGGAACATCAGGAATCAAGAAGAATCTTCCTCACCGGTCCAGGGGGAAGAACAACAACATCAGTCAGAAACTGAAATCAATTCAGTTTCAGAAAGAACAACATCCATGGAGACAAAGCAATAATGGGTCCAGATGAGTCAAGCGATATCCACGACGACAAGCGACTGGACATCAGATGACTCATGTCCCACGACATCAGTCAAGTCTACATCAGTCTAAAATGACTCGAGTATCTCAAGGAAGATACTTCGTCAAGCAAAGAAGACCTCAACAACTCATCAGACAGAACTCCTACAAGAGTGAGGCCTTCAAAAGGAAAGCTCAACAGAAGATTACTCATGTGCCAACTGAAGCACCAATTACTCTAGTCAGACGACCAGCAAAGCGCAAGAGATCATCAAGACCAGTTCTGAAGCAGATATGGGTTCCAAATGGAACTCGAGTTAACATTGAAGGACCCAAACCTTGATTGGGTACCTAAATTAACTCTTCCTTGCAGGTCAAAAATAGGAAACATAAAAAGAAGGAAGAAGTTAAAGCTTCAATCAGAACATGGTATCTGGATAGCGGCTGCTCGAAGCACATGACGGGCTACAAAGAATATCTATCTCAGTATGTTGAGAAAGTTGGATCCAAAGTTGCATTCGGAGACAACTCAATCGGAGAAACAAAAGGCTATGGTGTGCTCGACATGGGTAACGCTTGTATTAGTAATGTTAGCTTTGTTTCTGGTCTTAAACATAATTTGTTGTCTGTGAGTCAATTTTGTGACAGCGGTTTCACAGTGAAGATAAAAAATGATGAATTTACTGTTAGAAACAATCAAAGGAAGGTGGTTCTGAAAGGATTCAGACAAGGAAGTCTCTACGTCGTCTCATGGAAAGACAGCCCTCCAGAAACGTGTCTCATCAGCAAAAGCAGCTCGGAGCTCAACTGGCTGTGGCACAGGAGACTCAACCACCTCAACTTCAAGACGATCAACAAGCTTGCTAAACATCAACTGGTAGAAGGTTTGCCTTCTATTGTATTCCAGAAGAAGCAAGAATGTGAAGCATGTCAAAGAGGAAAGCAGACAAGGACGTCATTCAAGTCAAAGTCAGGACACTCCTCTGCAAGGATTCTTCAACTACTTCACATGGATCTGTTTAGCCCAATCTCTCCAAAAAGCTACAACGGTAGGAAGTACACCTTAGTTATTGTGGATGATTATTCACGATATACTTGGGTTATCTTTCTCTGGAATAAGAGAGAGACACTGCTGGAATTGCCAAAGCTACTGAGAAGACTGAGCGTTGAAAAAAAAGTCAACATCATCAACATCAGATCAGATCGTGGGACTGAATTCCTCAATACTGTCATTCGTGAGTATTGTGAGGAACAAGGAATCAGTCATCAAACTTCTGCAGCAAGGATCATCAACAGAACGGAGTTGCAGAAAGAAGAAACAGGTCTTTGAAGGAAGCAGCAAGGACGATGCTAGCCGAATCAAAACTCCCATTAAAGTTTTGGGCCGAAGCAGTCAACAACGCATGCTACACGTAAAATCGCTCCTTCCTCACTCAAAGACATGGAAAAACTCCATACGAGCTATGGAAGAACAGGAAGCCTTCAATTGCATATTTTCATGCTTTCGGTTCTAGGTGTTTCATCCACAACAATGATAAGAAGAGGTTAAACACATTTGATAGCAAGGCTGATCCAGGAATTTTTCTTGGATACTCTAGAACAGAATGATCCAGCAAAGCCTATCGAGTGTTTGACTCTCAAACTCTTTGTGTTGAATAAACACCACATGTTGTCTTTGATGAGTCTACAGATGATTTCAAGAAACAGGAAACTGAAAGAAGTGTTGAGAACACTGAAGTTTCCAAGACTGAAATCGACAACACCGAGCCTTCTACTGTCTTGGTGTGGGGACCTGAAAAAGATGAAGATACTAAAAAGCTTCAGTATCAGAAGATCAGCCAAAGGTCTGAAGCTCAGATTGGAGCCAATGCAGATGTCATCAGTGAAGGGGGAACTCCAATTGCTGAAGAACGAGTTGATCATGCTGAAGCAGCTCCAGCTCAACTCTCCCCTGCTCCAGAAGGTGCTCAACACTTCAGAACCATTCTGACTGAAGAAGCCCCACCATCACCAGAAGATATCAAGAAGTATCGAAGATGGTTTGAACTCCATTCAAAGAAGAACATCATCAGACGGTGTCAAGACTCGAAGATCAATGTGCAACCTCGTCTTTGATATAAACCAGAACTGCATCAACGAAGATAAGAATTTTAGCTGTTTCTTATCATCTACAGAGCCCAAGGATGTCGAAGAAGCTCTAAAGTCCACTCAATGGGTCATCGCAATGCAAGAAGAACTCAATGAATTCAATCGGAATTTAGTTTGGAGCTTGTGGATCGACCAGACGATGCAAAGGTGATTGGTTTGAAATGGATCTTCAAAAACAAGAAAGACGAAGAAGGAAATGTTGTGAGAAACAAAGCAAGGCTTGTAGCAAAAGGTTACAGTCAAGAAGAAGGTATCGACTACGATGAGACGTTTGCCCCAGTTGCCAGATTGGAAGCAGTCAGACTCTTCTTAGCCTTCGCAGCTCACAAAGGATTCAACGTACACCAAATGGATGTGAAGTGTGCATTTCTCAATGGAGTGCTCACCGATGAAGTCTACGTGGAACAACCTCCAGGCTTTGAGGTTGCAGGACCAGAAAAGGTGTACAAGCTGAAGAAAGCGCTCTATGGATTGAAGCAAGCTCCAAGAGCATGGTATGATACTCTCTCTAAGTATCTTGTTGAACAAGGTTTCAAGAAAGGATCTGTGGATAGAACGTTGTTCACCCTCAAAGAATGAGAAGATCTTCTACTTGTTCAGATTTATGTCGATGACATAATTTTCAGATCCAAATCCGAACGCATGTGCAAGAAGTTCATTGATATCATGACTAACAAATTCCAGATGTCCATGATGGGAGAAATGAATTTCTTTCTAGGATTGCAAGTCAAGCAGACCAGCGAAGGAATACTGATCAATCAGTCCAAGTATGCCAAGGAACTGATAGCCAAGTTCGGTATTCAGCACATGAAATCAGTCAAGATCCCAATGAATACAAACTGGAAAGTTGATCCAGGATCAGAAGAGAAATATGTATCTTCAACCAAGTACAGAGAAATCATTGGATCATTGTTGTATTTGACTGCGAGCAGACCAGATATCGCATATGCAGTCAGAGTTTGTGCGAGATATCAGTCAGATCTAAAGGAAGCTCATATGGATGCAGCAAAGAGAATTTTACGATATCTCAAAGGCACACCCAATTTAGGATTGTGGTACCCAGATGACGACGACTTCAAGCTCACCGGATACTCAGACTCGAATTTTGCAGGATGCAAAATTGATCGCAAATCAACCTCTGGAACCTGTCAATTCCTAGGCAACAAGCTCATCTCATGGTTTTCAAAGAAGCAGACTTCAGTCGCCACCTCCATAACTGAAGCTGAATATGTTGCTGCTGGAAGCTGCTGTTCACAACTCCTATGGTTAGTCCAACAGTTGAAGGACTATGGGATAGACGAAAAGGAAGTCCCAATCTATTGCGACAGCTCCAGTGCTATTGCAATCTCCCAGAATCCAGTTCATCACACCAGAGTCAAGCATATCGCCATTCGACATCACTTTATTCGTGATCACGTCGAAAAGAAGGATATCTCTGTAGAATGGATTCCAACTGCTGTTCAGAGAGCGGACTTGCTGACCAAGGCTCTTCCAGAAGAAAGGTTCAACGATCTGTGTGGAAGGATCGGCCTCATCAACCCAGAAGAGTGATGCTGTGTTTGAAGATTTTCTCAAACAGTTATGCTGACTGGTGGTCAACCAACTGCTGTTCTACGACCGCTGACGTGGAAAGCAATGAAGACAAGCGCTCATCTGAAGGAAACTCATCCTGATAAGTCAACCAGGATCAAGTGGCATCGACTGACTACAATGATCAGTCGATCAGTAAGTATTTTTAAGCTTACTATTTAAAATCAGTTACTTCAGTTAAGAGCTTTGTGTTTTAAATTCAAAATCTTTCTCTAACTGATAAGTTTCTTTCAAAAACTTTAACTGATTGTTGGAAAATGGAATATCCGAGAATGACAAGTACTTTTTTTAAAAAAAGGAAAATTCGTATTTGATTGAACTTGTCCTGATCTTCTCTAAAAATCTTTCCAACATTTTGCCTCTGTGATCAAATTTCTTGAGAATCTCATTGACATGACATAATACAATGATATCTCTCACCTTTTTGAAGCTTTCGTCCCCTACAGTGACGGCGGACGTGAACTTTTATTTCAAAAATATTTTAGGCACAGTTTTCGAAAAACTTTTCATCTTCTTACTTGGTAAAATTTGTGTATTTATACCATGATGTCTTCACATATTTTCTGCATTAACTAACAACTCTCCACAGCCTTCACTGTGAGAAAAATTTCCAATCTTTCCAAAGTTACAGAAAAATTTGTTCCGACAACAGGAGAATTCAATGACTGCAAAGTCATGGAGTGGAAGAATGACGCTCACATACTTGGTCTTCACCGGACCCTTCCACTGGATCTCACCGTCTCTCCGACGTCAAAGCTTGCCCTATTCTCACGTGTATCCATCGACGCGAGCATCTTCCATCCTCATGCCCGGACCATACGGTTTGAAGTACCTGTCTCAAGAACACGGACTTCACATGTTTCTCAGGCGAGCTTCTCACCTTCTTGTGAAGCTTTCGTGTGGTGCAACAGCAATGAGCAGGAGCTCGTTGTCAACCGGCGCAACATCGACAGTGTTTATCCTCACGATAGTCACTGATTCGATTTTCCTTACCCACACACCTCTCCTCATATGCCTCTTTCTCTTCCTCAAAAATCCTCTCCTCAACCTCCTTTGGTTTGCATGATAATCGCTCTCTTCTCTTCCCATTCTGGAGAGCCATGCAAATCAACCCCTGCCCCTTTCTTCGTCTCCCCATTCTCATTTTCTCCCTCCTCTTTCACTTCTTTCTTTCTCTAAACCTCCGCGTTCTCCACCTCTATCTTACCCGAGGCATCATTCTCTGGACCTTCTGCGATTCTATTTCCGTATAAGGTCTTAGCTTCATCCTTCAGTCAATTCTACATTTTTGATGTTGCCAAAAAGGGAAAAAAGTCAAAAGACTAAAGTCGATTAAGTAAAATGATCATCACGATGATCATGAGGAAGATTAGCCAGGAGGACCTCAAATCAACGGAAAACAAGTGAGAGTGGAACAAGCTTAGGAACACGAAGACAGAAGATGAAGATCAAGAAGTTCAAGGTGCAGCGATGCAGACTGCTGGAGTCCATGGGTTTTCCATGATGTTTTTTTATTTTTCTTTTTACTCCAATGTAAGTCTTGCTCTGTACCTCGACTGATGACTTATCAGTCTTACTTTTAATGAAAAAGAACTTCTTTTGATCTCAACCTGAAGACAATGACTCTTTGTCCAGGCTCTGATTAATGTTTTTGTCACGACCGACCTTAATTAAGGATAATTAAACCGGGGAAACCATGACCAAGGGAGGGAGACAAGAAGCGGGGATAGAAGAGGGGAGTGAATAAATAGAGAAGGATCGTACTTTTCATTGATAACGAAGGAAACATCTAATATATATAACGGAGGTTTAGTTGCAATGATTCAATTGAACTAGTAAGTTCGGATATCTCCGACTTAGCCAAAATAACATAAGACTTCTTTGAGTACGCAGCGGAATAAGGGTCTGATTACATGTATGAGGACATGTACCCAAGAGTTTTTTTCATAACATATAATATTGCGATAAAAGAGGATTCTGACCGTCACTTCATCACCATCATCTATTGCTCAACCTGCACATTTAGAAACACATGCAGGGCTGAGTACAAAGGTACTCAGTGGGCACATATGCCTACTATGAAATATAACATACTTCGTAAAGATTTAAATTGTCATGCCATCATAAACAGTACAGCAATGGGGTTTTTCGCTAAAAAGGCCCAAGCTTACTAAATTCATTTGTGATTCCTAAAGTTCGTCTGCAGACTAAGTTCTCTTGTAATCTATCATATCTGGAACTTTGTGCCGGAGAGGTGGCCACCTCTCACGGACACCTGACCGGCCAACCCGCTCGATGACTCACGGTCACACGTGTACACTAGCCCTAGCAGGATAGCTATCAACTGCTCAGGACCCGAATTCGATTGCATAATAACTGGCAAAGCCACATCAGATAGATATCATACCAACACTGAAACATTTATGGCAAGACAACAGTTGAAATAATTTTCAGTTCAAAGATTTTGTACGAAATAACTTGCTCAAATGTAACATTAAACTCATTTGATATATATATGAAAGTAAACCCACCTGATAGCAAAGCTTTGCTACAGATTAGTGACTCCTTGACGAGCTCTTATTCTTGCACTCGACCTTTAATCCGAGAAAATAACGTAAGACTTTAAATCGAGGGAAAATTCTCAATTAAATGAGAATGCGTAATTTAACTATGCATGAACTATTATTCTGAGATAATAATCAGGGAATTTCTATTGTTAATCCAGGCTATCGGATTTAAACAAAAGTTAAGTCTCGTCTCATGAAGCCGGATAATTAACTAAAATTAATCCGTTCTCTTCGGGGTGTTCTAATCCGTCAATTAAATAAATCCCGCTCCTCGTAGTCGTTAGAAAATAAATAAATACTTCGGCTTATTCACTTTATAACTTCATAATTAATCGGTTTAATAATGAGAAAAAGTAGTGTTATAAGTTCGAATAATTAAAAGGTTCAACATAAGGCAGCCTAATAATTAATTAAGCAGAAATGGGCCTGGATAGCTAAAATGAAAGGTCCAATTGAAATAATTCATTGGCTTAAATAATTAAAGGGTGATTCTATTCATAACCCCCATTTTACTCCTTATAGCCTCTTTTATAAAATAATAATAATAATTAATTATATATTTACTATTTTACCCTATTTTTTATAGCCCCAAATTAATTTAATTGCAAATGATTCCTCATTTCAATTTCTTTTTAACGACAGATTTTTGAGAAATTTATTTTATAGCCCGATTTTTAGTCTTACCTGATGCTGCTAGAGTTTTTCTTCTGATTGCTCATTGTTCAGAGTCTTACATGTTGCTGCTGGAGTTTTTCTTCTAATTACTCATTGTTCGTCAGTCTTCCTCTTCGTCGGGACCACCTCGGTATGAAATTCAGAGCCGCCGTGTGTTGTGAGCGACAACTAGATCGAAGGGGAGTCGCAAAAGAAGAATGAAGGGGCTATAAAATATATATTTCATATTTGGTTGTTGTCTTGTTCAAGTCTTCGAGAATCAAGAGGCTTCCGGTTTCGATCGTAATATATATTTCGGGGATGAACCGATTGTATATGCATTTCAGGAATTCTAGTAAACATTTCCCTATTTTATGTTTTCTTGTTTCAATATTGGTTGCTTTATCTTAGTTATTGGAAGTCCCTTTTTTTTGAAGTATTAATGAGAAGCTATTACTCTTATGTATTGTCAATTTTGTTATAGCAGATTGTATATTGTAATTAATTGATAACTTTATGGAATGAAATGAGTTTCTTTTACACCTCAATAGTGATGGCAATATCATCGATGCTCTTACAGTTGTTGGAGGAAGAGTTCAATACTTTAATTAATAAGAAGGTGATCTAAACAGATTCACATGTATTTAGTTTGAACACACGTTGTGTTCTTACCTCACATACAATTTATCACTTATTTTTATTTATCATATTGCAGGATCAAATGAATATTGAAACAAATAATGGATATACGATTTATTGGAGAACTTTTTAAGTCTAAAATTGCTCGTGCCAGCTTGGTTTTTAGTTGTCTAAAGGTACGGAAAATTACATCGTTTATATATAAATGAAATAATTTTCTGCATTTCTTTCTAGTAAGCTTGTATTGGTGTATGGGGAGCTTATTCATATCAGAAGTTATGTTGTGTGTGGTCGGTGGCTGTGCTATCTCCTTGCACAAAATTTTCATATGAAAATCTTGTGCAAGAAGTTGTGCCTGTTTAGCAATATACATCGTTAATATAGGTTATGCGTTCCAGCCATCTTAAAACTAGCACTTCATTTCACCAATCATCTGAACAGAGTGCAGTTGGTCATGAAGAAGACCAATACGGTTTTCAGAAGTTGCTAGTACATCCATAGCATCAGGTGGTGACTCCATCTTTAACTTATATTCATGCTCAACCAGAAACTTAGCCCCACATTCTTTGAGCAGACTACGAAGAATTTCACATTCATGCAGCAACTTTCTGTTGCCAGCATCAATACAATCCCTTTTCGTCCTTTCCTTTTGTAGGCTTGTCTATAGAGAAGAATATTAGCATTATCCATTATTTTGCATTAATGTGACCAAGGTCATAGAAGACCACGACAGTCAACATATACAATGGAAAACAAAGGGATAGGCCTTAAGCATATCATGATCATATTAGGTTAAGATGCAAATTCTCTCAATGTGCTTTAACATCTGATTTTGATTTTAGGTCTGCCTCTTTGGTGTATTTCTGCGTATCTTTTAGCTGCTCTCTAGCAGAATCCAACTCTAGGTTTTATTCTTCTACTTAGATTGATGAAGATAATGGAACATGCTATGTGAATTATAGTTAATTTAGCAGGACTAATAAGTCTGTTAGTTTGGTTTTATGTTTAGTTAACATATTCTTTTTAGTTTCTCATACAATGGATTCCTAAATACCACACATATTATGATGCCAAGCCCCAGAAAAAGATTACGCTATTGCCACGTTTCTAGCAACTTAAAATCCGTGATGTCTTTGTGCGCATGAAATGAGTTTAAGGATCTTCCATCAACTATCATGAATAGTCGTTTTTATCTCATATGGCAGGATAGCGAGGACAACAGGAAACTCAATGATTTGTTAGGCTATATGTCTTGCAGATCATGGTGGAAAAAAGGAGATTACAGAAGGTGTTGCAGCTGGTCTTGCTGCATTAACAACAGAGAACTCAAAACATGGTGAGAGAGACGAATCTTGCGTTGTTGCTTCTGCAGCGACCTTAGTGGCTGAGACGATGAGAGCCAAGATGGAGCAGCTGAGCAGCGTGATAGGCTCAAGAATCAGCAGCACAATTTTCAGCGAGATAGTAACGCTACCAGCTGCTGCTACAACATGTATGAGCTAGTACTTTCATATTAGGATAACAAAAGTTTTTAGATGAACCAAATAATGGCAAACTGCATATTAGTGTGTCTCTCTACATTGTTGGCAAAATGCATTAAAGCTAACAGCGTACAGTGCAACATAAAACTTATCAATTTCAGTTCAAAAATATTAATTATGATGGGCTCCTAGAGATCGTCCTTGAACAAAGTGGTGGCCGAGGGAGGCGATACCGCCGGGAATCGAAGGTGGACAGAGGCGGCGCCCTCCAGTTTCTGCCGAATCTCTTCTGATGGTCGGATCTGCTCCTTGGGTGGTTGAGGGCAAGCCCATCATTCTCGACGTTGTGCTTGATCTCAATTACACAACCAAGAATAATCCAATCTTATATAATGGCTACATAAAGAGCACAGTTCGTGCCAATTATTCTGGCTATTTATCTGCTTTATATTCAATTTTCCAATACTTCCAAACAACAATTACTCGCTTCTTTCACAAGTAGTATATCAAGGCCGCACGTTCTCGAGTGACTCTGATGTTGCAAGAGACTCATGGCTAACTAATGAGGGACACGAGTGTTGTTGGGTGATCATGAGAGAATCGATAGTTTTGGAGGTGGAATATGGTGCAGAGTGCAGGGAAGAACACTCGCATTGTTCTCCACTCAGTTGGATCGTTGCCGCGGTTACTGCTTTTCACTCCAAAAAAAAAAGGTTCAAACTACAAAAAAAATTAAGAAAATTAATCGAAGATGGTATCAATTTTGTTTGTTTCATGTAGTTCTCAAATTTTTGAGTTGGGGCTATGCAGTTTTTTTTCAGAGTTTGTATAAGCATAAACGTATTTATTATAACAGATTATGATAGATGAAATTATTAATTTGATTTAATTTGAAGTAATAAAATATAGGGTAAAATAGTAATTTTCTAATTAATTATTATTAATATTTTACAAGATGGGCTGTAAGGAGTAAAATGGGGCTATGAATAGAATCACCAATAATTAAATAAATCTTGGCCCAACGAATAAATAATGAACAGCTGGGCTAAGTTAAATAAAGTATGCAAGGCCCAGCTGCAATTTAAAGAACCCTCGGCCCAATGAAAAATAAAGTGAAGCAGGCCCAAATAAAATAAAACAAGGCCCAATTGGATCTCTCTCTTTCTCTCAATCAGTCGAGCTCTCTCTCATATCAGTTGAGCTCTTTCTCTCCCTCTCTCTCATCAGTCGCGGTCTCCGCCGCCACCGTATCTTGCTCCTCGCGAGCTCCGCCGCGAACTGCTCCGGCGAGGACGACGGCTAGCCGAGCCTCCTCCATTCGTCTCGTTTCTTCCTCCTTTCAAAATCGAGCCCTAGCTCTCCCAAATTAGAAATCGCCGTCGCCGCCACCTATGGAAGAACGGCGAACGGTCGCTGGTCGTTGCTCTACCTGACTCGGACGCTCCCTTCGCCCATCTCCTCTCGGCTTCAATCGTCCTTCTCTCCCTCGAATCTATTGAAGGAACGAAGAAGAAGCCTTAATTTCTGCCGGAGACAAGGATACCGCCGCCGCTGCAACTGGAAGGCCGACTTCGCCGCGCCGCTGCGCTCTCGGCGGCAGCCGCTGGTCATCAGGCCGCCGATCCTCGACTGCTCCCTCCTCACCTTACTACCTTTCTTTCAAAGTCGAGTGAAATTAAAAAGGGAAGAAACCCGAGTTCCTCAGTCAGAAATAGTCTCCGCCGCCCCTGAAATCTCCGCGACATTGTCACCTCAAGCCGGCGTCGCTCCGCCTAAAACTCTACCGCTGCCGCGCACCGAGCCGCTGCTGCTATTCCAGAATCGGCGAGGAGCCATCGCTGGGGTCGGGAGTCGTCTGCCCTCCACCGGTCGACGCTGTCGACGCTGCTGTTCTCGGAGTTACCGCCCAGACGTCGTCTCTCGGCCGGACTAAGCAGGGCAGCGCCCCTCTTTTCTAAAAGCTAAGTTCTCGTCTCCCTCTATTTTCTATTAGTCCTTAAGTCTACTGATGTTATCCCTTAGAGAACATGTAACTTTGCTAAGTTTAACATGCTTATAGTCATTTATCAATCGAGACTAGTCATGCTTTGAAATGAATGCGAACTGGATTGAATACTAGGGATAGTGAAATACCTTGAATATGTTCAAATTGATTGGTTGCTGTTGAGGTATTAGAGGAACTGGGATAACTGTTCTGAAAAGATCGAACTTGTTCCTTTCAATAAATGTAAGTTGCAAATGGGAAGGAGATGACGAATCAAAGCTACTCTTACCTTAAAGTTTGGCAGAGCAATGAATGCGTGGTTTATCTTGCTTTTCGGGTATGGCGTGTCGAATGAACTAGAACTGAAAATTGGTGTTGTTGTTTCAGCAATTGCAGGTGATCAATGGAAGAAGATGGAAGGAGTAAAGCCAAGCTTACCTTAAGGATTTGGCAGAAAGCAATGAAGGTATGCTCCCTCCTACTTCTTCGATTGGGGAGATATTCAATACACTAGGATAGCTGGAACAAGAACTGGTTCAATCTTTAATGTTACTACAAATGAATGCAGATACCCGAGAAAGAGGTGGATGAATTTACACAAGATTTCACCTTGAACTTGGCAGGGCACCAAATGAAGAGCAGTGCAATCCTTCCTGTTTTTGCTAGAAATATTAAGTGTGGAATGGAACGAATGAAGGTTACTTGCTGCTGCAGTTTGAAACAAAAGGAAGTTGTTGGGTGTGGAATGCACACTTGAGTGAGCTAGGGAGAAGGGTGCAGAGGGATGGGGGCAGCCATACCTGCTGTACTTGGCAGCAGAGGGGAAGGGTGGAGAGAGGCTGCCCTCTTGCAGCTCACGCTCCCACCTCCCTTTTTCTCTTTCTTTTTGTACTTGCTAGATTATGGTGTACTTAGGAAGATATGAATGAAAGTTGATTGTGAGCAAAAGGTTGCAAAGTTTGATAATGATATTGTGGTGAATAAACGCAGTATTTTCTTATGTCTCGGTGCTTCTGAAATTGTAATATGAATCGCGTGCTCGTATCTGCTTGATACTGTCTATCTATTTAAATAAATCCCGTGTTTCGACATATGATTTCCTGCCTTGCTAGAATCGACAGGTTGTAAGATGAATCTAAATTAAATCCGTAGATTTAATCCATTCATTGTTCTGATATCTAAATTAAATCCGCAAATTTAATTAACTCACGAGTCGGAAATAATTCACGACTTAAGTAATTATAAATAATAGAATCGATAGTCCCATCTCGCTTAAATAACATGACTTTGCTAAGTCAGTTATAACTTTTTGAATTAATATCGTTGACTGCTTCAATATTATAAATTCAGGATCATAAGCTGAATTCATAACAGGATAATAATCGGGGTTCATTCACTGATGAAAAAAATAACACGCATTACTAGATTTAAGTATATATAAAAGAGCGGGTCATTACAGTTTTACTGTCTTCTCCTTGTTCTGTGTTAGAACTATTGTGTTCTTGGCTGTAAGTACAAGTTTTTAGGTTATTTTTTTTTTTTTTGATCGGTAAAATTAAAATTTTATTAAGATAAAAAGCAAGGCACCAGGGATGCCAATCAAAACAAGAAGGAAAGATTGAAACCCTTTGAGCACCACATGGTGAAAGGGATTCTCAACTCCAAAACTTTATAGACCTCATTCCAACTCCAAAGTCTACCCTTGATCTGTAAAACAAGTCTCTCAATATCCCAAATCTTTCCTTGAAAACGACTCTCGTTTCTTTTTTCCCATAGTGTCCAAACCGTTCCCACCCATAACGCATTTAGCAATCTTCTTCCTTTCTTCTTTTTGGCAGCAGATATGAAGGAAGTGAAATGATGGAGAATACCTCTAGGATTTGCCGTTTTGATGTGTAACCATTGGAAGATTTGGTCCCACACCGCCGCAGCTTTCGGGCAATGAAGAAACAGATGTTCCGTCGTCTCCTCTCCAGCGACGCAGGCGTTGCATCCTCTCTCTTCCCAGCTAATTTGAATTTGTCGTCTTCTTAAGTTGTCACAGGTAGCCAAACGATTTCTAAGACATCTCCACGCTGTCACCTTGGCTTTGTGCGATGTTGGAGCCTCCCAAACCATAGCCATCTCAGTCGGTTGAGTTTGTTGCGCCTCTCTGGAAGCCGCCACCAAATCATAAGCCGACTTTGTTGAGAATTTACCGTCCGTAGTTGCCCTCCAACTCCATCCATCAGTTAAACCTGTAGAAGGGACAAAAGCAGCAACAAGTCTCAAAAGTTCCTCCACCTGTCCATTATCTCTTTCCCTCAAATCCCTCCTCCAATTCACCGACCACACCCACTCTTCTCCTTCCCAAAACCCACTCTCTCCGACAAGGGCTTTCTTATTCGAGCACAAGTTATACAATCTCGGGAAAGAGAACTTGAGAGGTTTGTTAACAGCCCACACGTCCTCCCAGAACATTGTATTCATCCCATCCCCGAGACTGTGTTGAAGGTGATCAATGAACCATCTATCGTCTCTTCCTCCCCCTTTCTCCACAATTTTCGCCCACCACCCCAACTGCCCACTTGTTCCCACCATCGAGCAATCCCCCTCTTCGCCCCAGACAAGTTCCCCATAAATCGATTTGATCACTCTCGCCCACAAAGCTCCCCCATCCACCAAAAATCTCCAAAGCCATTTAATTAACAGAACATGATTAAACAATTCCACATCCCGAAACCCAAGACCTCCTGTTTTCTTATTGGAACACAAGGAGCTCCATTTAAACCAGGTGATTCTTCTCGACTGAGAGTCTCCACCCCACAGAAATCTGGAAAACAAGGAATTGAGGTTCTTGAGCACATTCTTGGGAATGAAAGCGTAGGCCAGTTGATATACCGGAATAGATTGAAGCACCGCTTTGACAAGAGTGATTCTCCCTGCCAACGAAAGAGGTCTTTTTCTCCAGCTTGCAATTTTGTTTGAGACTTTATCCACCAAGAACTTCCATTCGCTAACACCATTGCTTCGGCCTCCAATTTTGGTTCCCAAGTAAAGACACGGAAAGTAACCAATCTTGCAATTGAGAAACGAAGCCCATGTCCTCTCGACTGACACATTCACTCCCACCGTCATCAGGCTGCTCTTCGCGAAGTTGACAGCAAGACCCGAGACAAAATGAAAGAGAAGCAACAGACTTTTCAGTGATTCCACATTACGCTCATCAGCCTCTAAAATAAAGATTGTGTCATCCGCGTACTGGAGATGTGTAATCGGCACTTCATCCTTACCAATCTTAATAGGAAACAATAACTGTCGTTCCACTGCTCTCTCAACAAGCGCATTCAACCCTTCCTCAACAATGAGGAATAAGAAGGGAGACATCGGATCACCCTGTCTCAAGCCTCTCTCCATTTTGAAATCTCCCGTTGATGATCCGTTAACAAGGACACTTGCCGTGGCTGACTGTAGACACCCTTGAATCCATTTCCTCCAAATCCCATCGAAGTTCATTCTATCCAGCAAAGTATCCAAAAAATCCCATTGAACTGAGTCGAAAGCTTTGGCAAAGTCAATCTTAAAGAATATCCGGCTTCGTCGCTTCTTTTTTGACTCAACAACAACTTCATTCAAAATGACCGCACCATCGAGAATGAACCGCCCTTTAACGAAAGCGCTTTGATTATCAGAGATGATCGACCCCATCACCTTCGTCAGTCTCCCCGCCAAGATCTTTGCAATGATTTTATACAAGCTGGTAATGAGCGAGATTGGACGAAATTCGTTCAACGAATCAGCCCCTTCTTTCTTCGGTATTAAAACTATGAAAGAAGCATTACCTCCTTTAGGAATTTTACCGTTCGCGTGGAAGTCCTTCAAGACCTGGAGGATATCCTCCTTAACCACATGCCAAGCCGATCTCCAGAATGAAAAGTTAAAGCCATCAGGTCCTGGACTCTTATCGCTAGAGCAGCTCCAGACCGCTTCTTTAACTTCTTCGGGTTCGAAACCTCTAATCAGCCAATTTCTCTCCTCATCAGAGATTTTCCTTCTCACAAAGTCAATGGGAATAACAGGCATCTGTCTATCTTTCCGCTTGAAAAAGGTTTCAAAATGATTTCTCACCCTAGCTTTTACCTCTTCCGGTTTGGAGATCCATGAGTTATCAAAGATCAGTCCGCCTATGTCATTCTTCAACCGCCTCCCTTTAATCGCCTTATGGAAGAAGCCAGAATTCACATCTCCCTCCTTAAGCCATTTCAGTTTAGCCTTCTGTTGTAAAGTCATCTGCTTATGCTTCATCTGAAGGGAAATGAGAGCTTGAAGCTCATTTCTCCTGATAACATCCACTTCGCCTAAACAACTCTGCTCGTCAAGCTCATCTTTCTGTTGTAACTCCTTCTTTAATTCGTGAATTTTAGAATCAATCTCACCAAAGGAAGTACGATTCCAAACTTTTAAAGCCTCGCGAAGTTTCTTCAATTTCTCCTTAACCACGAAAAAGCTCCATCCCTGACAGTCAGTCCCCGTCCACACTTTCTTTACAACATCTTCAAACTCCGGGTGATTCGTCCAAGCATTTAGGAACCTAAAAGGTCTTGGTCCCCAATCCTCCGTTCTAGTAGTGAGAACAATTGGGCAGTGATCCGAGATCGAACGCTGAAGACCGCGTGCAGAACTTCCTTCCCAAGTAAGCATCCAAGTTTCGTTAACAAGGAAACGATCGATCTTGCTCTTACATTTGCCATTGGGCTTGTACCAAGTGTACTTTCGACCTTGTGTATGAATTTCCTTCAGATCGTTCCCCCTAATAAAATCCTCGAAAAACCTCGCATCCGACGCTCGAAACGTCTCCCCGCTGCCCACCCTCTCTTCTCTTCTCCTGACTGCGTTAAAATCTCCCAAAATACACACTCTTCGATCCGCATTCTGTTCAACAATAGAACCAATTGCATCCCAGAGAATCCTCTTTTCCTTTGATTCAGTTGGCGCATAAACATTGATAATGCAACACAAGAGACCGTCCTCCTTGTACCTACCGTTAACAACCACGACCCCCGGTAAATCCCAAGAACTAGATGCTTCGAACACCTCCCTATTCCAAAAACACGCAATTCCCCCAGCTCTCCCCTCAGAGTTCCTGATTGCCTTATCTGTGTTATTAAACCCCCACCAAGAATTACAAAAAACATCACTAAAAGTCTCCATTTTTGTCTCTTGTAAACAACAAATATCAATCTTATGCCCTCTTACAAGTTCCATAACATCTCGCTGTTTCGCAATACTCCCCAAGCCCCTAATGTTGTATGACAGTAAATTCATGGACAATTCATCTGACTCCCAGCATTATTGAAGGAAAGGAAGTTACCTTGCATCTCGATTTGGCGGATAATCACCTCTTCTTCAGTCTGACTTGAAAGACCTAACTTCTTCCCAAAGTCCCAGATTTTCTGACCTGAAATTCCCCCCTTCTCTGTCAAAAGCAACCCTTTTTGTCTCTCCCCAATGTCTTCCTCCTCTGCGGCCTCCTCCTCTCTCCCATTTAGTGGTTCTATTTCAGAGATGAAACGCCCCCAATTCTCCTTCTCCCTCGCTCTATTCTTCTTTTTCCTTTTACCTTTTTTTCCTTTTGTGCATCGGTGATCAGACCTTTTGTTGTTGGAAGGCAGCCTAACTTCCCCTGCTTGGGAGCCCGAAGAATCATCCTTTTCGGTCCTAGACACTCCCTCAGAATGGTTGTTTTCTTCTACAAAAACATTCACGTCGAGACTCTCACTGTTATCTTCCAGAACATCAATACCCCCTTGTAGAAGAATGGGTTCCTTTTCTCTCTTTTCTCTCACAGCAGGAACCGTGGGCAAGGAATTAGGTACCTCGCAAAGAGTGGCCTGCTCGGCCCTACAAGAAGACTGGCTTAAAACTGCGGCAGCAATCGCATTCAAAAGCAGTCTCGAGCCTCCCAACGTTGTCTCCTCATGATTGGTAACCTCGACTGACGTATCTGCAACGGTTTGTTGCGAAGGAATCGGAGAGTTCAATTCTTGGAGAATTGAGACGTCTTGCTAAGGAATCGAAGAGTTCAATTCTTGGAGAACCGAAACGTCTCCATCTTCCACACCGATGCCATCCATCATTCCAATGGTAGCGATAGCCTGATCCATGGATTCCACTCCATCCGACCATCCTGGATCCGATTCTGATTCCGACTCGTCTAAATCCGGTACTCCGAATAAGGACGAGAGTGGGTTATCCTGAATTTCTTCAATGCGTAGTGTGAAACTAGCTCCATCAATGCAGCACTCCACTACTTGCTCAATGGATTTGAGACCTGTAGAGATTTGGATCAAAGCTTCGTCCAATTTCTCTCTTTCTTTCGTGAGTTCGTGAATTTTCAAAACCCGCCCAAATTTTGCCGTCACCGAATCAAAGAAACGAGAGTTCCATGCATGAAGCGGGATCCCAATCCATTTCGTCCAAATAGATCGCTGCTGGTGAACATCCACGAAGTTCCATTTCCTCTTCCAAAGAAACCAGAAGTCACTCCATTCATCTAACTCCGTGAGAACTTCTTGTGTTGTCAGTTCGCAAATACTTCGGATGAGCACCAAACTTCCCCCCATCGTCGAAACTTTCAGTTTCCCGGCACATTCGCTGTTGATTTCTTCTTTGATTTCATCCCAGAAGAAATCATCTTTGATGAAACCTGTGAATGTTCCTTCAAGCCACTTTGAATCCTCCTCCGAAGTTTTGAATTGTAGCTTTTCTCTTGTGCTGGGTTCTCCTTCAGAGACTCCAGTGAGAACTTCTTTAAAGCAAACTCCCGGCTTCTTCTTTGCAGAATCCAAAAAATGGAAATAGTCCGGTTTCTTTCCAATATCTCTTTTGGCGTCGAACCCCTTTTTTTCTGCATCCCTCACCACCCTCTCAAACCTTGGTTTAAAAACTCTAATTTTGTAGCTTCCAATCCAAAGTTGATTCAACTGTTCAAGCAAACCTTCCGTATCCTCGACACCTTCGAATCGGACAAAGCCGAAAGGCTTCCCTTTTTTATCTCTCTTATTGGGACAGAAAATGTCAGTCGGAACGCGGACGGCACCAAACTTCCTTCTTAAGAAATCAAAGCTGCAATGTTCGGGGATGTTGTTGAAGAAGAAGGTGACTCTCTGTGATCTCGGAGGAGGTTTAACCTCTCCAGTGGATCGACCAGCTCCAGTCCTCCAAGTCTTCGGCTGTCTATGAAAGTTATTGCTCCGTTGATACACCTCATTGCCTTCTGCTCTTGTCCTCTCGTGCCCCCTTCTCCTCACCACCCTCCAAACCTCCTCGCGACTCATTCTCTCCGGTCAATGAAATAGGAAAAACTCTCAACCAAGCAACTTCAAGTAACTCCACAATAAATTCAACTCAACAGCCACTGATCAGTTCAAAAACATTCAAGGTAATCCATTATTGCAAATATCCATTCCAGAAGCATTCAAATCCAAGGAAAAAAGTTTGAAGAAGATGAATCCTTAAACTGCCTCTATTCGAAGTGTTGTGAAATCCAAATCCCAAACTCCAAACCATACGCCATTTTCATAGTAGAGAAGAGACTACGATAAGGATGAAGGACGGTACAAGTTTTTAGGTTATATTGTTAAGGGGAATAATATTCACCCTGTTTTAGAACTTGTGCTCTGAGTTCAGTCTTTTTGTTTGTCTAGAACTGTTGTGTGGTTTTGGCATCATCAAAAAGGGGAAAATTGTTGGAAACTTTATGGAATATCCTAATCCTTGTTTTGATGATTCCAAAATTCATAGGTCTTAATTGTAATAGACTAGAACTGTTTGAACTCAAGTGTTAGAGTTCGTTTCTAGTTTAGCTTGCGGTTCTGAAGACTGAAGACTGAAGGACGAAGGACTGAAGACTGAAGATACCAACTGAAGTATCAGTTGAAGAATCAGTTCGGAACTGATTACTTAATGCGTGCCGCATGGACTCAGTTGAAGCCTTTACGTGCATCAGTTAAGTTCCAGAAACTTAACTGATAACTCCTTATTGAAGAGTTTTTCAGTATCAGTCGTTAACCCTGTTTGGTCAAAACTCCTTTCTGTTAACAGGTGTCTTAGTTTGCTTGTAAAGTTTCGTTTTGATCTCTATCTTGAGATCCCTCTGTTTTAGAGGAGAAAAATAGCCCATAGGTGTATTCCCCCCATACACCTATTCGAGACCCTCCGGACCTAACAGTATAAGATTCGAACGATAATATTTCAAAATATCAATAGAAAAAACATATAAAAATTCATCACCCAAACTCAATCAAACTGAATTGCAAATTATAACTGAAGCAATCGAAGAATTTCAGTACCTGGATGCAGAATTTCAGTAACTTGATCCATCAAAACAATAATTGAAGCAATCGAAGAATAGCAGAGAACAATTCAGAAGAAATTAAATCTCAACGAATCGATAAGAATTACAGAGAAAAATTGAGAAGCAATCACGCATAAGTATTGTAGTTGCAAGAATCGAGAAGGAAAATGAATCACGTAAAAAAAGGAAACAAAATCTGAAAGGGAATCGAATTTTTGTAAATATGTTAAGATGTTAACAAGCACGTAACATGCAGAAGGTAAAATTAAAAAATGAAATGACTAAACTACCCTTACTAAGCATATTTAGCGTGAACAGTGGGTAAAAAAATGGTTAAGGTGCAGATAGGCCCCTCAAGTGGAGGCCCTTAGAGCGTTTCAGTCCCCTTACTAACTGTGTGTGAAAATTAGCCCCTGAACTAAAAAAAACGGTGCAGATCGGCCCCTCTGACTTAACACCGTTATGGGCCGTTAGTCAAGGGGGCGATCTGCACCGTTTTTTCGGAGTTCAGGGGCTAATCTGCACCTTTTAAGTTTTTAATTAATTCATCTCTCTCGCTCAAAATTTGATCGTCGTTGTCGCTGATTCAAGCTCCGGCGAGGCCGGCGGAGGGCGCCGCCCCTTTCTTTCTCTCTTGGGCCCTAAATCTCGGAGCTCACTTGACTGCACACGCTTAGCGTCAAGGACGAGCCCTAATTCTCCCATTCCGTCGGAAATCGCCGCCGCAATATCCTGTGAACCCGCCGCCTGGCTTTTCTCGATGAGGAGTCGCCTAGCTTTTCTCGATAAGGAGTCGTCTCTTTCTCTCAAATCCGGCGAAATCCGGTGATAAAGGTCGATGATGCCCATCGCCATCTACACTATCGGCGTGCTGTTGAAGAAGGACGCCTTCAAATCAGAGACCATGGCCAACATGATCTCGATCTCGATTGGGGTCACGATCACCGCCTACGGCGAGGCGAAGTTCGATTCGTTGGGGGTGATTCTGCAATTGGGGGCGGTGACGTTCGAGGGAGAATTCGAGTTTTCATTTCGATTATGTGATTTTCGGGAGCAATGACGCCGATTTGGAATTCCCGATTTGGGGCTTGGGAACTTGATTTCGTGATTTTCCTCATCTGACGGCGATTGACGCCGGAAAAGTTGGTCGGTGAAGATGAGATGTGAATTTTTTTTAATGAACGGTGTGCAGATTAGCCCCCGAACTCCAAAAAGGGAAAATATGCAGATTAGCCCCTGAACTCCAAAAAAACGGTGCAGATCGCCCCCTCTGACTAACGGCCCATAACAGTGTTAAGTCAGAGGGGGCGATCTGCACCATTTTTTTGAGTTCGAGGGCCAATCTGCACACACAGTTAGTAAGAGGACTGAAATGCTCTAAGGGCCTTCACTTGAGGGGCCTATCTGCACCTTAACCCGTAAAAAAATGGGTTCAATCTCAGCCATTAGATCAAAATCATAAATGGCCATGATAGATACCTATATACTACCTAAGGGAAGGGGTTCTATATGATCTCTTCCCTATATATATATATATATATATATATATATATATATATATATATATATAGGGAGAGGTTCAAATAAGAACCACTAAATAAAATTAGAACAGAGAACCATTTTAAGCCATTCGATCATCAAGATCTACGGTGGATGCATCATTTTGGTGGATGAATGCAGATCCTGGGTTCGAATCCTGAAGGGAGCAAAAAATTTATTATTTTCGGATGCATTAAATTTAATAGCGAATGCATTAATTTATATAGTAGATGCATTGATTTTAATGGTTCTTATGTTCTCACGATAAGTGTGGTTCTCACTATAACCGCACCCTATATATATATATATATATATATATATATATATATATATATATATATAGGGTTGCGCTAAAATAAAAGCAAAGTATAACCTATAAAATAAGACTAAATATAGACCATTAGATTTTCTTAATTCAACGGTCTGATCTTGATCATAAAAGTAACGCTAGATTTGTATTAGGATATAAAAGTAATTTCAATATTTTAATAACTAATCTTTCCTTAATTAATGGATTGCGTTTCAACCATTATCCCACATTCCATAATTCATACAAAATAATTCATACATAGACCAAAAATAATTCATGCAATCAGATTATTTCAAAAAGTAAAAATTCATACATAAACCAAAAATAATTCATCCAACAAATAAAAATTCATACATAAACAAAAAAAATTAATGCAATCAGATTATCCAAAAAATGTAAAAATTCATACATAACCAAAAATAATTCATGCAACAGATAAAAATTCATACATAAACCAAAAATAATTCATGCAACAAATATATCATATTTTTGGTTAAGAAGGTTTGATGTACTTCTAATAGAAGTACTAAATCATAATCGTAATCCCCTGTATATCTTCAAATTGATTGTGTTCAATTTTTGTTTCAATTCATTTAATTTTCACTAGCGTCAATTGCGTGCAGAAACTGAGCGTAAATCATTTTAAATCTTAAATTCCATAATTAATAGGCGCGAAAATTGGAATTATGTAGTTGTAGATATGGAAGGTCAAAATCATTTCTCAATTATACCCTCCAGCTGTGAATGTGTACGAATTATATGAATTTGTATCATGAACTACATATTATTCAAAATTTTGATCACAGCCGTTAACTCCCTTATGATCTATGATCAGAAACTAGTCTTATTTTATAGACTAAGGGCAGTTTACTGAATAGCGGCCCCCTATATATATATATATATAGGGTGTGATAGTAGAGATAACTACATTATTTGTGAGAACGAGAGAACCATCAAATCTAATGCATTCACTGTAAAAATTAATGCATTCTGTAATACCCCGTTTTTCCTTAGCTAAGTTTAGAATAATTTTGAACGTAGAAAGTAAGATGATTCACGCCGAATAAAGAAAATGAATTTATTTAATTCCAACAAAAATGATTTACAAAAGCTTTTGTAAATATTTAGTTATTTAAATTTTTGTGCATTGCATAATTATTTAAATTGAGCATTTACACGAACCATATATTTAGCGAACCCTGAAGAAATATTACAGTTCCGATAATTCAAGTCTGGTATTTTTTATTTGTCATATCACTCCCTCACCTCAACGTTTCAGCCACATCCCATCTACCACTTTATACCATGCCCTTTCTCCCCATCAACTGCAACAAAGCCATACTTCCAAGTACAAGCAATAGTGCCTACTCCATGCTTTTACACAATACATGTATGCCAATCTATATTCCATTTATCACAATTTTACAAATAATTCATAAGTTTTCTCTCGCAAGAAAGAACCCCAAGAATTTCATCAGCTGGCTGATCCGAGCTTCCATCATCCATCAAACTAACAACAGGATCTTTCATAAAAGGTTTCATCTTCAACTCATTTAGTACGTCAATTTCCTTAAAGCCTCAACCGAGCTAGGACAGAGAAACATTCTCATAAATTCACCCCATCATTTACAGAAGTGCATACATGATACATGCATATATATATATATATCTATATATATATATATATATATATACATGATGGCAGATCATAAAGTTCATGTTTTTAAACGAGCTATTTCGATTTCAAGAAAACTAATTTTGTTGCAAAGAAGATAGAAGAAGTAGAATTTTTGAAGTTGATTTCTTTTTCGGTCTCTGTTTTGAGCTGGTGGTGTTGTCTGAGTCGAGTCGGGTCTGGTGTAAGCTGCTGTCGAATCGAGTCGGCGGTGAGGGTGGCGACCGTGGCACCGCCGCGGTTGCCGGAGCTCGGTGAGGGTGGCTTCTGAGAGGACAGGGTCTGGCTGGAGAAGAGAGAGAGGTTGTTGTGTTGAGCTAGTCGAGAGGGAGAGATAGAGGGCGGCGATGGTAGCGGCAGGAAGCTGCTGCCGTCGGCCAAGGTTGAGCAAGGGAGGCTAGGGCACGGTGGCGGCGAGGAGTCGTCATCGTCGCCTGAAATTGGAGAGGGGGCGCGGCGGCAGTGGCTTCTCGCTGCTGACTCACCGGAGTTCCAGAGAGGAATCGCGGCGGCGCGATTTGGTGAGGAAGAGGGAGATGGTGATGGCTGTCGCCGGAAATTTTGAGAGAGGAGGCGGCGGCGGCATATTTCAGTGTGTGTGTGCTGTCGTGAGAGAGAGAGAGAAATAGGGGGGGATGTTTAAGGAGCGAGCGGCCGGCGGTCGGCGACTCTACCGCCGTCGGAGAAGGAAGAAGGGGGGAAGGGTGCTGCTGCGCCGCTGAGGTGTGAGTATGTGTGTGTGTTTGTGTGTGTGAGTCGTGTGCGTGTGTGCGTGTGTTTGAGAAGAAGGGAAGGAGGAAAAAGAATTTAGGGCTAGAGTGATGGGTTTGAGTATGGGCTTGAGTCTTTGGGCCAAGTCAGTATTGGGCTGGGTTTTAGCTATTAATTTGGTTGGGCCACATTCATTTATTTAAGTCTGGGCTGCCCTTACTTAATCAATTGGGTCATTTTGCTTTTAATATTTGGGCTGTGAATTTCATAAGGAAAATGGGCCTTCATTTAATTATTTTAGGGTTGATGCATGATAATTATGATATTATTATGTGCATATATTGAACGTAATTACTTATTATATGAATAAGCATGAAACGAATTTGCATATGCATTTCTACAAATAAAATTATTCATGATTTAAATTGGTTTTCATTAAATCCATTTATTTAAGAAAATCGAGTAAGGATATTGTTGGTGTCCTTAACTCAATAATTTAGTTTTCAATTATTTATTTACTAAATTTTGGAAATACGGCGTGATGAATCAAGTATGTTTAGTACATCCACTAAGACTTTAAGTTAGCTTCACGAGACCTATTAAGAATAGAATTTCTTGTAGGCTTTATGAACCAAGGGAACTAGCGCTGTTTTTCCAAGACGAGTTTATGTGATTATGATCTTCAGGCTTTGCCTAACCAGGTGGGCTTACTTTCCAAATGTATAAAGTATGATTGAGTTATTAAGCTCTAAATGTTTCAATGAAATGCAAATTGTTTATTCAATTAAATGCAAACTGTTTATCCAATAAAATATTTTGTGCACTTTGCTCTGTTTAAGGCTCGCAAAGTTAATCAATTGAGGTTCTCTTATGACCTAACACGTTGTCTGAGAATCGTGTACACATGCTTGTTGACCTGGTGGGTTGATCTCCATCGGGCACTGGCCAGAGGCGTTATAAGGGTGCTCGACGGGATGTGTTCCGGAGCATGTATCATGTAAGGCCTGCCTGGGTAGCGTCCCGAGGTCAATTCAACTTGTCTGAGTTACGTCCTCAGGGCAAGTGCAATGGGAGAAATGGATCCGTCGGTGGTTAAAAGGTCCGGGATCACAGCGAGTAACGAAAATGGAGTGTGACATGTGCGCACAAATGAAAAATGTTTTAACATGCTTAGAAGTTCTTTCAATTTAAAACCTTCTAAGTTATGTCAAGTATAATTGGATAAACTGTATTTACGAAAATATGAAATGTTTCAGAAAATGCATGCCCACTGAGTACATTAGTACTTAGCCCAAATATACTTTCAAATGTTTTCAGGTTGGCTGGCTGATGTTGACGGGAGTGAGCTGAGGCTAGGGTTCAACTTCCTTTTAAGACTTCCGCTGTAGCAGTAGATAATATTTGGTCTTTTGTTTTCCCAACTTAAGATCTTCATGTTAAATTTCAAATGATATACCTGATCGAGTTTAGACTCTTCACTACTAAATTTATGCTAATGAATGTTGGTTGTCAGAAGCATGAAACAAAACTTGTGATCCAAAGGGGCATAGCCCGACTTTCTATCCTATTTCGGTTTTTAACAAGGATTTTCCCTTGTTTATTTCTATGAATTATTCACACCTCGATTATATTTATTCATTCAAGAATTGGGGTGTGACACATTCGCTGTTAAAATTAATGCACTAAAAAAATTTAAAAAAAATGCTCCCTTCACGATTCGAACCCAGGTTCTATATTCATCCAACAAGATGATGCATCCACCATAGATCTTTATGATCGAATGGCTGAAAATGGTTCTCCGTTCTTTTTTGAACCTCTCCCTATATATATATCTATATCTATATATATATGAAACACCAGTTTTTGTTTCCGCCAATTTTTCTCTTTCCTTCCACTATGCATTTTTCACATTTTCTCTCTCCTCTCTGTATCACACGTTTTTTTCACTATTTTTTTCATACAATTTCTCTCTCTTCTACTCTCTCTTTCATACTTTAGTGATTTTCTTAAAAAAAATTAAATTGATATATGGAAAGATATTCTATATGTATCTTAAATTAAAGATAATGATAAGATCTTTAATTTGGTATAAAAATCATAAAATATGAATTTGAAACAAATAAGTTATTGTAATTAAAAAATTTATGGTAATTATTTTTCTCTCTCCTATTTCTTTTTCTCTATTCTTTTATATTTTTATCTCTTCCTTTTTTTGCACTATTATTATTGTTGTTATTAATATTATATGGAAATTATTTTATTGTAATTTAATAATTGTTGTTATTATATATTTTTTCTCTCTCTCTCTCTTTACTACAAAATTTATCTCTTATCTTTCATCTTTTGATAAAAAAATTAATTTAGAATGAATAAGTTATGAATATTTAAAGTTTTAAAATATTAGTATTTTGTTCTTTCCTCTCTACTTTAATGAGTGTTAATTTTCTCTTTAATGACAAGTTTACTTTTTTCTATTATATTTTTTTTTTGTATTTTTAGATAAAAATAAGTAAATATCATGTGTTTGTGTTTACATATATTTTTTTAATTATAATAGTTTAAATGTAATAGAGGTGAATGAATATATATTGGTTCATTTTATAACTCTTTTTTTAAAATAATTTTTTTGTATTAATTTTAATTTAACTTTGTAGATGAAATTAGTATATATATTAAAAAATATAATTTTAAATTATTTTTTTTTTATATTTGTGAATTATTTATTTATTATGATGCATCATACTTTATAATTATAATAAAATATAATGCTAATTTTCATTATCAAATGATTATTAATTATTTAATAACTATAATTGTCATTACACTTTATACAAGGTTGAAAATTTACGTTTTCAAATCCAAAATTTTATTGAGTAATTGATGTCGTTTAATTTCGATACTCGCCATGCATCGCGCGGGAGATCGTTCTAGTATATATGACATACCACAACTTAGTCGATATACATAGTATGACTATGAAGTAATAAACATGTATAAGAAAATAAAATAAAGTAACATATGTATCATTGCAGTTGAATATTCGTCCAATTGCTGGCCATAAGGAAAATAAATCTAACAATTTTTGGAGTTCTTCATAAGCATGCCAATGAAAAGGAATTAGACCTTAAGAAATATGTCCACCACCACTTGGAAAGCTCCAATCGAAGTAGTTACTCGTATGAAGATGATGTGCTTACACTACAAAAAAACGCCGAAATACCGGCGGAATTATCGGCGGCGGATCTCCCACTGGTAATTACCGGCGGCCCAACGACGACAAACAATGCGGGTCGTTTTTTTATATTTACCGGCGGCGACAATGCCGCCGGTAATTACCGGCGAATTGCCGCTGGTATTTATAAAATACTTTAATTTAAGTTTAATTTTAACTATATATACTCATTACCGGCGGCAACGCCGTCGGTAATTAGCGGCGGCAAAATGCCGCCGGTAATTGTGAAATTAAATTAAGCCCAAATCCCCTTTTCACGCACGCAACCCTTTCCCCTCCCCCCTGCCCCTGCCCCCCGCTCCCTGCCGCACCTCCACCCCAAGTCGCCGCCTCGCCCCACCCCCAGCCGTCGCCGCTGCCGCCGTCAAGCCACCGCCGCCGGCCAGCCACCCCTGCAGGTCTTATTTCTCTCTCTCTCTCTTTCTCTTTCTCTTTCTCTTTCTCTCTCACTTTCACATCTCATTTTCTTTCTTTAACATCTCAGTTCAACGACGTCGCTGCCGCCATCGCCACCGCTCCGCCGCCGACCACTACCGTACGCTCTCGTTCTCGCTATTTTATTTATTTATTAATTATTTTGTTAGATTAAAATTAATGTTAATTAGATTAATTTTAATTAATTTATAATATGTGAAGTTAGATTAATTTTAATTTTTTTTTACTATTATTTTGTTAGAATCTAATTAATGTTAATTTGATTAATTTTAATTTATTTATAATATGTGAAGTATGATTAGTTTTAATTAGTTAGATTAATTTTAAATTTATTTTTACAATCTAATTAATAATTTGTTGGAGTTTGATTAATTTTAAATTAAAGTTTGATTAATTATAAAGCATGATTAATTTTAAGTATGAATTTGTTAGAATTTATTTATGTTAAATAATTTTGTTAAATGAAGTATGATTAATTGAAGTATGCTAGTATGTGTTTATCATGAAATGATATGATATTATATATTGTGGGATAGATTTAATCAATTTCTTAAGGATCTTCTCCATTTGGGATATAAATTGATTATTTCTTAAGGATCTTCTCCCAACAAATGATTGTTTTAAATTTAATTACTTTGTTTTTTTATTGCTTTTTATGTATTGTATTATTGCTTCGACATTGGGGGGCCGGGTAGACCTAGTATAGGCTTAGTAAATTAGGACCACTATGGTCACTATAGCTGCTGGTAGAGTCAAGCACTTGGTAGTTAGGATAGTGGGGTTATGCTGTCGAAATTTTGTTTGATTCAAGTAATTTATGATCTTTTATTTATTTTTTTCAATTAGAATTTGCAAGAATGAGTGATAATCGCATGTGGATGTACGCGAGATACAATGATCGTTCTGCATTTGAAACGGGGCTGGAGAATTTCCTTGATTATGCGATAAATCAAACGGCGTATACAGATGGAGTAGGTAACATTAGGTGCCCGTGTAAGAAGTGTAACAATGAAGCATTTTTACGAGTTCGATCCGTAATTAACAGCATCTCATGGATACCATCTCGATATATTATAAGGTTATGAATATATGATTTTGTATATTGAATTAGACTTTAAATGAATTAATAGGTAATATATATATCAATAATACGAGTGTTCTGTACTGGTGACCATTCGAAAGGAACTTCAAAGTTAAGCGTGCTTGACTTAGAGCACAACTAAGATGGGTGATCGACTGGGAAGTTCGTCTAACTTATGAAATAAATAAATAAATAATAAATAAAATTAATTAATTAATTAATTAAATTTCAAAAACAATTACCGGCGGCACCATGCTGCCGGTAATTAGCGGCGGCGTTTTGCCGCCGGTAATGAAATAGTCTCCGGCAGGAAAACACCGCCGCCGTCCGGTGAAGATTGCCGGCGGCAAAAACGCCGCCGGTGATTACCGGCGGCAAGGTGCCGCCGGTAGTTCTCCGCCGTTCATCGACGCACTATAACGGCGGTAATACCCGCCGTGTTTTTTTGCCGCCGGTAATTGTGTTATCGACAAGAAATTTACCGACGGCGTGTCGCCGCCGATATTTGTTTTGCTGGCGGCCGCCCTATAATTACCGACGGCAATCGCCGCCGGTAATCACATGTTTTTTTGTAGTGTTAGTGCAATGACAACATTAAAAGAACTCAAATGAACTCATGAAGTAACGGCAACAGAACCCAAACAACAATGATGACTAAGGACGGATGACGATTGATCTCAAGCTCTTATTTTGATGTAAAAAAATCCTCCGCAAAGGAAAAATACCGCTCAATTAAAATCTTAATTATAACATAAATGAAGCAGAAAATCAAAGGAATTGTTTGAAGATGAGAATTTCTTTTCTCAATGATTATTGTGTCTATAATTAATTTTCATATATATATATATGGTAATATCAATAATTGACTATTCTAAAAATTTGTCTTCAATTTTTAAAAAAGAAAGAAGACATTATATTTTTCTACACTGTATCATTTTGAATTAGGAGAAGTTTTAAATCTAATAATTACCCGGGCAACGTTTCAATAATGTCTTTATTGCAGTTTTTGCATATTGCAGTCTCATCATTTTCATATGAATGAAATCCTTCACATTCCCTTGATTCCACAACTTCCACGCCTGAACCCAACTCAACAAGTGGAGTGAAGAGCAGAGTAAAATCAAACACGAACCTCGGCTTACATATCCGTAAAGAGAGTTCTTTGTTGTAGAAGCTCGTGTCCTCTCCCGCTAGCTTATGATCTCTAGCACATCTACTCCGAAGCTAAAAACATCAGATTTTTCAAAAAATTGCGTATTCTGGAGCCATATTAATTAGACATATTTTTGGTGGGAGGAGGGACTACTTGAATTCAATTGCTCTCATTTTATACTTATACACACAATGTAGCTACATATACTTCAACTTTACCAGTGTTGGCTTCGTCTAGAACACATTGCTATATATTCTCAGCCTCGAATTTCACTTCATGGCAGTGGCGGAGTTGCGAGGGACATGAGTGATGACGAATTAGTTAAATAACATGAAAAATTATGAAATAAGATAATATTGCTATACATACACATACCATCAATTCTAAAAACATTAGAATCACAATAAGTAGTTTCATATATGCATGCTCTCACACCTGCATGCATTACAACGAACATCCTTCTTAATTTCTTCAACAATCAACACCAAATTAATGCAGATATATTAAAAACACACACACACACACACTAAAAAAACACTCAAAAAGAAAAAGAAAAAGACACATAATTAAGAAAAGTCAATTAATGGTTGTTGATGAAGTGTATTATCCCTTGAAACAGTTTGTTAGTCTCCTCCGCCACTTTGGGGTTGCAATCGACGGCGATCTTGTTGAGGTAGAAGCTATGGCCGACGTCGTGGCTGGTCAACAGCTCCACCTCTTTACCAGCCTTCTTCATCGCCTCATAGAACTCCAACTCCCTATCTCTCACCAAATCGTGATCCGCCATGCAGTATAGATACGGCGGCAGCTTCAGCGTCTCCAGCGGCGCCGCCGCCTCCCCCATCGGGCACGTGATCGGGTGCTCCTTCGTCGCCCCCTCCGGCAGCGCCATCGCGAACAGCTTGTCCATCATCTCCGGCGTCAGGAACGGCGTCTCCGCCTTCTCCATCTCCGACTTGCTCCGCTGCGTGCGGCAGAAATCCGTGTGGATCGGCACCGCGCCGGCCAGCTTCAGCGGGCTCAGGTCCTCGTCGCCAGCACGCGCCGCCACCTGGTGGACTATGTTGCCGCCGGAGCTGTCGCCGATCAGGAACACCCTGCCGAAGTCGGCGGCGCCGTCGAGCCAGGGGTGCCCGGCCCCGCCCCGGGCGACGGAGCTCAGCCACACGAGGGCGGCGAAGCCATCGTCGCACGCGGCGGGGAGGCGGTGCTCGGGGGCCTGGCGGAGGTAGGGCGACACCACGATGGCGCGTGCCTCACGCGAGAGGCGCGTGTAGACGGTGTAGTACATGTGCCAGTCGGCGTCGCTGAGGCAGAAGCCGCCGCCGTGGAAGTGGACGAGGACGGGGAGTTTTTTGGGGTCGGCGTCTCGTCTTTCGGGGGAGTAGATACGGATTTTGAGGCCGGCGTCGGTGGTGGCGTCGGCGACGGCGACGCCGTCTATGAAGTCGTCGTGCGGCGGAACCGGGTCCATCATGAACTTGACCTCGGGCGGTCCGGTCCAGGTCCGGTCCACCGAGCCATCGTCGAACACTCTGAGCCAACCGGAAACTCTTTCGACCACTTTCTTTTCTTGCGACATTGCAAATTCAGTTTTCGAAGCTTAGATAGTGAAGAAATTTGGTGTTTTTTTTTTGGCTAGAGGCTGTGATCCACAATTTATAGGAGATTATGACTTGAGATATACGACGATAATGTTCGTTGTATTTTTGTACTATTATATTAATATTGTATTATTGTTAAAATATATTTCATTCTTATAATCTTTTTGTTATTTTAGTCTATTTACTGTTTTATTTCTTTTTGATCATCTGTTCACAAAAATTTGTCACTTCTATTCATATTTATAAGGTCACACGGTTCCATTTAAATTAAAAATGAAACTCTTATTTCACTCACAATTTCATTTATATTTTATTAAAATCTATGTCATTCGTAATATGACAATTTATGTTTCTATTTTAGTACACATACTCTTATATTATCAATTTCATTCACACTCAATATTTAAAAAAAAAAAAATCTATTTGGCAAATCAAAATCATTTACTAATTAATTGTTTAGCAACTCAACTTTGTTTTTTCTACATTTTATATATATTTTCTAATTATTTATTAAAATTTATATCTTTGAATAGCTGAATTACATCAAATTTTTGGTAAATAATGTATTTTACTTGAGAATTCAAATTTAGTGTATGAAACTTATAGTGACATAAGAGCATGTGATTATTATATTAGTAATGTGAATCAGCACTTAATTAAGAA
The DNA here is from genome assembly GCF_028751815.1 of Salvia miltiorrhiza. Taxonomy (NCBI): domain Eukaryota; kingdom Viridiplantae; phylum Streptophyta; class Magnoliopsida; order Lamiales; family Lamiaceae; genus Salvia; species Salvia miltiorrhiza. Next base: position 6,589,729 of record NC_080390.1, on the reverse strand, counting down.
TGTAGTCTCACATGACACATGATTTCGAAAGTAAGACTAATCTACAGCTTATACAAATAAATCCACGTCATTAGCTAAGCTTATTGTATTGGATTGGGAAACCAACTTCTTGTGGGTCTGGATAAATGAAAAAAACTGTTTGAGTTCGTTATATGTATGAAAAAAATGTGAAGTGGAATTAATAAAGGATGATTCTATTAATATGTTAAATACTAGCCGCTCCGTCCACCAAATGATTATTCATATTGTTTTTTTGATTCGTTCACCAAATAAATATTCACTTTTATTTTTGATAAGTATAGTACCCCGTACAGCTCATTCATAATAAAAGTACGTGAAACTCTTATTTCATTCACACACTCTTAATCAATTTCTTAAATACTATGTGTTTTTCCTAAATAGGTACTCATTTGATGGACGAAGAGAGTACAACATATGTAATTTATTACTCCCTCTATTCATATAAATTATACTCCCTCCGTCCCCAAAATAAGTTCCTCTTTGGGGACGGCACGGATTTTAAAAAAAAAGTGATAAAGTGTATTGATAGTGGAGAAAAATATGTTATAATTAGTATTGAGAGTGGTAAAAAGATGAAAAAGTGTTATAATTAGTATTGGGAGTGGTGAAAAAGTGAAAAGTAAGAATAAATAAAGTATTATTAGTGGTGAGGTAGTTGTCCAAAAATGGAAAGAAAGAAAGTGGAACTTATTTGGGGGACGTCCCAAAAAGGAAAAAGATGAACTTATTTCAAGGACGGAGGGAGTAGTGCAATTTCAAGGGAATGAGTTTAATTAATAATTAATAGTCATAAGATGTGTATAAAATATAGAAGAGATCCCATCAAAATTGAGTGAAGAAAAAAATCTACTGAAGATGATATGTTGTTCCCAAGGGGACACCAAGCAGTGCGACTTCTTGTCTACGAACAATGAGGTCTAGAGTTCGAACCCCACTGCTCCGCCTCCCCCATACCCCCAATAAAAAAAAACAAAAAACTAAAGATGATATGTTAGATTATTGAATATTTTGTAAATATTGAGTATGGATGAAGTTTAAAATATACTAGAAGATAACTTTAGAAAAAGATAAAATTATATTTTTTTTTGAATGAAGGAAAGTAATAATAAAATTATAATTTTTATGATGTATTGTAAAACTAGTGACTTCACATAGGAAAATGAATTTGCAAATTTTATATGCTTATTTGTTAACATTGTACAACATTCTTTTATTGTTGTAATCGGAAGGAAGAGATTCGATATGAGAAGTGAAAATGGAGAAGGGGTGATTCAATCTATGTTCTCAATTTCTTAATCATTTAATTTGGGATCATAAAAACTTGGGTACAATCGGGTGTATCGTATAATCGGATTGATCGGCACCCGTAATAATGTTATTTATATGGTTCGGATCAGGATACGTGTTCAAATTAGAATAGGTCTAAATACGGGTGCAATCCGATTATACGGTATACTCGATTGTATACAAGACCACCTCATTAAGGATTGAGAAAAGACTTTACAATAAGGAGATGTTTACTTTAAACACTACAAAAAAACGCATGTTTACCGGCCAGAATTACCGGCGGCCTAGCGACAGCGGAGGAAACGACATGTGTTGTTTAAAATAGCGGCAAAAATATCGGCGGCAAGGGTGCCGCCGGTGATCACCGGCGGCAGTACCGCCGATAAACAAGAACGCCGCCGCTAATATATATATATATATATATTAATATTACCGGCGGCATGAGCCGCCGCTGATTAGCGACGAGACTCGACACCACCACTAAAATTGATGCGGGTCGGCTACATGTCGTTGCTAATTTTTATGCCCAATCGAGCAGTGCCCTAGCCAGCAGCACACAATTTCGCCTCTCTCCAACCCCCTCTCGCCTTCGCCGCTCGCCGCCGTCGCCGTCCGCCCTGTCCAGGTAAGCTCCCACCCTTCCTTTTGTGTGTGTGTGTCTCTCTCTCTCTCTCTCTCTCTCTCTCTCTCATTTTAGCTCTGCTCCCGCCGCGCCACCGCTCCCGCCCACAGCTTCCACTCCGCTGCCGACCACTACCGTACGTTCTCGCTATTTTATTTAATTTATTCACTATTGTTTTTGTTAGATTAAAATTGATTTATTTTAGATTAATTTAAGCATGAATTTGTTCACTATTTGTTTTAATTAATTTATTTAAGTATGAATTTATTCACTACCGTACTTGATTGATTGATTTAATTTATTCACTATTGTTTTAATTTAAGTGTGAATTTGTTAGATTAATTTATTTATTTTAGATAATTTTGTTAGATTAAGTAAATTTTAAGTAAATTAATTTGTTGAATAAGTATATTGATAAATGTTTAAGTATATTAGTATGTGTTTAGGATGAAATGATATGCTACTATATATATTGTGGGATAGATTTAATCAAATTTTTAAGGATCTTCTCCCTTTGGGATAGAAATTGATTATTTCTTAAGGATCTTCTCCCAACAAATGATTGTTTTTAATTTTATTTTTTATTACTTATTTTGTATTGTATTGCTTGAACAATTGGGAAGCGGATAGACCTAGTAAATTAGAACCACTATGGACCTATGGTTAACATAGCTGCTGGTAGAGTCGAGAACTTGGTAGTTAGGATAGTGGAGTTATGCTGCCGAAATTTCGTTTGATTTAATTAATTTATGAAACAGGTAACATGTCTATTCGTAGAGATTTCCATATGTTTGCTCGGCGAGAGGATGGGCAGCAAACTGATCAGACATCTTCAGGGTCCGGGCCGCACATTTCTACGACTCCTGAGGGTTCCACTCCCTCCCCAGGCCTCTTCTAGTTCACAGGCTACAAGGCCCAGAGGCCGATCAATTGCCAAGATTAGGAGTGATTGGCCTAGGGGCGACAGAGGGAGGTATATCTTTATGAGGATGGATACTTGGTAAGTATTTTAATTTAAATAATATATCTCGTACAACAAATAATTTCTTATATTATTTTTACATATTGGAATATATCCACAATGAGTTGAAGGAGCCACTGGGCATCTCAACCAACTGCTCCGTAGCATTTAAGAGGATTCAGAACTCAGGCAGGTCTCTTGGAAGTTGACTCCGCAAACGGTGAAGGACACGTACTTTGAGGAATTCAAGGTAATTGAATTTCTAGTACAACAAAATTTATCATTATATATTGTTAAAATGTTATATATTAAATTAACCACTTTTTTCAACATAAATAATATGTTTGGGATCCTTAGGATGAGCGTGGTTGATAAATGCCCGCAAAAGGTACAGTGACAACATGTGCGATTTGAAGAGTCGCCTCAGGCAGAAGACCGAGGCAGGGGAGATGATGGATAGACCCGTGGGCATGAGTGACGATTTCTGGACTGGGCCCAAGGAATATTGGGCGCGAGAGGATGTTCGGGCGGTTTTTCGGCGAGCGCGTGCGAACCGGATGTCTGAGCTCGATGGACCCGGTACAAGGATCAGCAAGCACGTTAGAGGGTCTCAGTCCACTCGTATCCTGCACCAGAGTCTGGTTAGTAATTATCAATTAAGTTCTTAAGTAATATATATATATATATATATATATATATATATATATAGAGAGAGAGAGAGAGAGAGAGAGAGAGAGAGAAGGGTTCAACAGAGAAGCTAAATATTGTGGAGAATAGAGAATTCGTAAAATAAAAACGAACAGATCTATAATTTTAATGAACAGATCAATGTACCGCATGAACAACAATTTGCCCCGGGTTCGAATCCTGCTGGTGGCGAGTTTTTCTATATTTTTACTAAATACGTCTGTTCATTACTTATGTTGATCTGTTCGTAAAATATATAGATTTGTTCGTTCTCTCGAAAAAGATAATTCTCTGTTGAACTCAACCCTATATATATATACCTATATAGTGTGTGGTTCTAGAGAGAACTACATTATTTGTGAGAACGTGAGAACCATCAAATCTAATGCATTCACTGTAAAAATTAATGCATTCGCTGTTAAAATTAATGCACTCAAAAAAATAAAAAAATTGCTCCCTTCAGGATTTGAACCCAGGATCTGCATTCATCCAACAAGATGATGCATCCACCGTAGATCTTGATGATCGAATGGCTGAAAATGGTTCTCCGTTCTTTTTTTATTTAGTGGTTCTTTCTTGAACTAATCAAATCTTTTATTTATGCTCAAATCTCTCCCTCACTGTTCCGTCCCTATCTCCAAACTCACGCTCTCTCTCTCTCTCCCACACGTTCGTAGAAAATACTAATGAACATACTAATGTTCGTTGATATGTTCGTAGAAAAATAAACGAACATACTCTGGTGGGTCCGGCGAGCGGCTACCATCGTCCGATCAACATTACTGGCGGCGGTAGCGCCGCCGCTAATCAACGGCGGTCAATGCCGCCGGTAAAACTTCGGCAAAACTCCGGCGATATACGACGACTTTCAACGGTGGCGGCGTCGCCGTTATTTACCGGTGGCCGTCATTTGCCGCCGGTATACGTATCACCGATGAGCAAAATACCAGCGACACCTCGCCGCTGGTGATTTGTATACCGGTGGGAATCCGATGTTTACCGGCTGCAATTGCCGTCGGTATTTAGCGATTTTTTTGTATTGAGAGAATTAGTCTTGATAGATAAAAATAGTAATATTATTCTTTATTTATTGGGTTAATTGCATAAAAATACCTGACCTTTTTCCAAAATTTGGTTTTTTGACAAACTTTTTAATTGTAGCAAAAATTTTAGCTACGTTTCAATTTATTGCAATATCCGTCCCGCGTATATTTTCGGCCAAATCCATGCTGAGGTGGACCTCCGTAAAGCTTAGGTGGCATGTCGTGCCGGGTAATGAAACATTGTCGTCTCAAATCCATTGCAATAAATTGAAACGTAGCTAAAATAAATTGGCCGAAAATGAATGGATTTGGCCGGAAATATACGCGGGACGGACATTGCAATAAATTGAAACGTAGCTAAAAATTTTGCTACGATTAAAAAGTTTGTCAAAAAACTAAATTTTGGGAAAAGGTCAGGTATTTTGATGCAATTAACCCTTATTTATTTAGATAGATTAAAACTTTCAAGTATCCACTATATAAAGAAAAAAAGAGATAAAAGGAGCATACGAATAATCCTAAAATTTTATGATAATTGCAAAATTGCCACCGTATCAATAATACTTTGATTTTATTTTATTTATAAATTTTCACCGATTTCAAATTGAATATTAACTTTTTAATATAATATAGATTGATATTACATCTTGGCACATCCAAATATTAAATACAATCTCTATAAATAAAGATTTATAGAGGTTTAGGATTCAAGCGCCATCACCCTCCGGTCTTAAAACAATTAAATAAATTGTAATTAAGAATTTACAATCACTACCCAAGTCCTCTAGCTTAGTGCTATCCTATTTCTCACCTTTATAAGGATGAGTTTCATGGATGCGAATCTCAATTCTGTATTCCTTTAACTAAAAAATAAATTAAATCGCAAGACTGTGGTTAAGTAATGAAAAATGAAGGTAATCAATCATTCACATCGATCATCATCTTATCTTACTTCACTTAAGGGAATAAAAAACTAAACCTAAAACGTACAAATAAGATTATCAACCCAAACCAACCCTGTTTATAAAACATAAAATATGAAATATAATCAAAGACAACTACTATAATCCAACCCTTTTTTTTTTTTTAATCCTGTCTTAATCAGTCCTAAAAAAATAAATGGAAGTCTTTCGCACTTGTGTCCCTTTTCGATTTTGACGTTTCGTGATACAAAATATTTGGGAAATATAAGTAAAGATCAATGTGATTTGAAAGAGAGTTAACGTCTTGTTTGGAACATATATTAAATTGATCGAGATTCGAGAAATTCATCAACTTAAGCCTTAACAGTTAATTTTGTTTTGGCAACGAGACCAAGCTAAAGTGGTGAAGCTGAAGTATTAAAAAATTCTCATTTGTGAGAGGTCATGATTTTAATCCTGCCAGCATACAGATAGTGTGTGTAGATGTCTCGCCTGCATGCAAGTTGTTTATTTGATTATATATTAAATTAGATATCTCTTATCATTCTTAAAAAAAAAGTTAATTAATTTTATTAGATACCGCTTAATAATTTTATTTTATTTAAAAAAAACAGTTAATTTTGTTTTATTTCGGCTTTTTAAGCCTTAAGGCTTTGGATCAATAACTTCAGCTAGATTTTATTGCTTTATCGATGGTCACGTCACGTTAATGTACGTGTTCGAAATATTTTATGCTGATCGATGGAAGTAATATCTTATTTCATTTTATTAATTGATATATGTACGTAGTAACAATATATGTAATTGAATCCATCGATAAAATTATTAGGCAGCTGATGTTACATGATAAATATAAGAACGTAAATATCATTTGCTAGCTAATAGCCCAATTTGCTTTTTTATTCTCGTATTAATTTGTGGCAGAGAAAGGGCCATTAAATAGTAAAAATACCCACAAGAGGGTGGAATTTCTAAATTAGTTCAAATTATTTAGGGATGAGCAAAATATTCAAAACTGAAGAATTTAATAAATGGTCTTTGGTACAATTGAATTGATCTGCACCCAGACCCTGACCCGCATCCTAACCAAAATCATATAAATAACACTATTCAATTATACAAATGACACTGCATATAATTGACACTATTCTGTTATACAAATGACGCTGCGTATAAATGACACTATAATATTAAAAATGACATTGTGTATAATTGACATTATTCATACATATAAATGATATTTTATGTAATTGACACTATAAGATTGTAAGTGATATTATAGTATTTTAAATGCCACTATAAAATTTAAAATGACATTATAACATTTTAAATGTTACAATGTCATTTATATAACTAAATAGTATCATTTATAGATATTGTCATTTGTATAATCGAATAATATTATTTATACGATTTGAATCAAGATGTAAATTTGAATCAAAGTATATATTAAAATCTAGGGTTAAAGTACATATCGGCTCCTGAACTCCACACCCCTAGAGCGTTCCGCTCCCCACACTCGGCCCATGCCCAAATAACTCCCCACAGCCTATAAAAAATATACACTTAAGCCCACCCGTTTGACGGCCCGCAAACGCCGTTTTCTTAAAAAAATTAAATTTTAATTTTGGCGTGGGGAGCCCACCTTCCAGCACCAGTGATTGTTTTGCAAGACTTGTTTCAGAGGCTCACGTTCGCCACTAGCTGTGTATTGATCGCCGACTACGATCCCGGGTGCCTATCTCCAGATCTCCCCCACGTTCCTTTCGCGGAAGCCATGGATGCTGCCGAAGAGTCCATCTTCATGCGGCATGTTCTGCCGGAGAGGGTCTGGAAACTTTAGGTGGTTCAGAGTCGGATCGGAGAGGAAGTTGATGCGAGCTCGGAAGATCCTGGACGGCGTAATAGGGAATCTCATCGCCTTGAAACGGAATAACGAAGGTGAAGATTTGTTGTCGTCTTATATGAATATGAACCAAGATTCGAGATTCTTGAGAGACACTGTGCTGAATCTAATGATAGCGGGGCGTGATACCACGAGCTCTGCGCTGACGTGGCTCATGTGGCTCGTCTCCATGCATTTGGAGGTGGAAGAAAAGATGAGGGACGAGGTGATCAGCTCGGCGGGGGGGGCAGAGGGACGCGGGTTTTTGGCGTTGATGAGGTGAAGAAAATGGTGTACATTCACGGCGCGGTGTTGGAAGCGTTGAGGTATAACCTCAACCCACTCCGTTCCAACACAAGGAGGCGTTGGAATCGGATATTCTTCCGAGCGGGCATTTGGTGGGGCCGGATGTGAAGCTGATGTTTTCATTGTTTGCGATGGCGAGGATGGAATCGATATGGGTGGAGGATTGTTTGGAGTTTAGGCTGGAGAGATGGATCTCCGCCGCCAGCGCCATCAGGCACACGGGTGGGCCCCTCAAGCAAAAATTTTATTTTTTTTAAGAAAACGACGTCTGTGGGCCGTCAAACGGGTGGGCTCAAGTGTATATTTTTTATGGGCTATGGGGAGTTATTTGGACCTGGGCCGAGTGTGGGGAGCGGAACGCTCTAGGGGTGTGGAGTTCAGAGGTCGATATGTACTTTAACCCTAAAATCTAAATACAGATCAACTTAATTGTACCGTACATACGATTGTATCAAAATCCAAACTTTTGTGATAATTGAATCGGGTCAAGCCAAAATAGTGAAATACTCCCTCCGTCCATGAAAGAACTTCCTATGAGGGAGTGGCACGGATTTTAAGAAAAAATATTGTTGAGTGTATTGAAAGTGGATAAAAGGTAGTTGAGTGTTTTGAGAGTGGTGAAAAGGTGTTATAATTAATATTGGGAGTTGTAAAAAGTAAAAAGTAAGAGGATTAGAGCACCCGCAACGCGGGTACTCGAGTGGGTACTCGAGGAGAGGGAGGCGGTCGAGGAGGGCGATGCGGGGGGGAGCTCCTCGAGGAGTACCCGAGTTATCGGGTATGCTCGATAGGGGGGAATGGATGGCGCGTGCATTTAAAAAAAAAAAGGAAAAATTGGAAAATTCGAATTTTATTCGAATTTTGACTGCACCTCCTCGATTTTTATGTATTTTTTTTAATGTTTTAAGTAATTTTAAATTTATGTTTAATCCAGTATTTAACTATTACAAAAATATGCTATTTAAATTATGCAATAAAATTTAAATGAAAAACATAAAATCAAAACTAATATTATCAAGTAGGCTATCAAGGAACCCCAATGCAGCACTACCTATTCAATAACACAAACACTATCAAGTAGGCTATCAAGGAACCCCCAATGCGGATGCTCTTATAAGTGATGGAGTATAGTCCAAAAATAGGTAGGAAGTTCTTTTGTGGACGTCCCAAAAAAGAAAGATAGAAAGTTTTTTCGTGGACGAAGGGAGTACTATATAATTCGATTTTTCGGTAAAAGTTTAATTAATTGATGTAGACTTGTGGTTTGGTCACTTAAAAGCCCGACATAAGCCGAAAAGGTCGAAAATACTATCTACCCCACATTCCACTTATTATTCTCACTCGTCGTTATACACATTTTGCCATTTTAATTGAGTACCTTAATTATGATAAATTATTTACACTGTAAAAAGAGAAAATAAAATATGCTTTAATCGATCGTTAATTATTTTGACCACCATTATTTTTTAACAATTAAATTTTTGGTCATTAAAATTGTAACTTTTGATAGTGGATCCACCGCTTAAAAATAATTTAAAATCACTTAGTAATTGGAGTGAGCTTATTACAGAATAAAGATATATAGTCAAATATATCCCAACCGCAGGTCCACACATCAGCAAAGCATTTTTCTTTTTTTTTTGAATTAATCAGTAAAGCATATTTTATTTTCTCTTTTTACAGTGTAAATAACTTATCATAATTAAGATACTCAATTAAAATGGCAAAATGTGTATCACGAGTGACACTAATAAGTGGGATGTGGGGTGGATAGTAATCCGTTGACTGTTTCGAAAATTCACGATCCAAAATTCGATCGGTAAAATTAATGATTAAAAATTCGATTGTTTTAAATATCGATTTTCACCGTAAATTTTAATTGTTAACGCCATATTTTTAACATTGATCGTCATCTCTAAGAATTCTTATAATTGTCCTGTCGTTAGAATTTGAGGGAGAAAACAAATGATAATTTTAATAGTTGACGTAGTTATGAGGGAGTATAATAAACTAAATTAATTCTAGAAATTTACATCACTAATTAAGTTTGAAATCGTGATTATTTCATGTCAGTCATATTTATATTTGTTGATTGTAAATTTATCACAAAAAATGAGGAATAAAAAGAATTTTTTTCTTTAAATTTCGAATTTCTTTTCGATCATTTATTATAAAAGATAATTTCATCATTTTTCATCTACCTTTTCACTTTAAGGAGAGATTATTTTATACCTCTATTTTTTATTTGATAATATTATTTTTCTTTGAAGTGAAAAGGAAGAATGAGAAAAGTTGAAACTCTCTTTTATCAAAAGTAAAAGAGAAAAGAGGGAGAAATTTAAAAAGAATTTCTTGCATCTTTCATTTTGATAACCCACCCTTAAATATTAGTAATTCCTCTAATATACATGAGTAACACTAGCGTGCGAACGCCGCATGCTGCAACCACTTTAATCAAATTCGACTCTAGCACGTTTACTTTGGTATAAATTTTTCACTAAAAAATTATTGATAAAAAATATGAGAAAGTATTATATTTTTCTCTTTTTTAATCATACCTAAAGATTATATTATCCAATATTAGAGAGAAAATTAGTGAAATGGAGCTGTCCAAAAGAATATTTCATCATGCTTTGAGAAAATTTTCTATCTTAATAAACATGTAAAAATGATGAAATTATTTCACCCATTTCTCAACTGAGAGAAAAAAAAATCAAATTCTAGTTATGAATTTAAAAATCTAATACTAGTAGACTAATAAGTTTTGAATTGATAACATATCATTTAAATTATAATTAACTCTTGATTAACTTCTATTTGACTAATATATTTATAATTAAATACATATACCGTTTAGCTCCGATAATGTCTATAAATTTGCGAATATTTACACCCAGTTATGAATGATTACGCCACATTTTTTTTTAAAGAATATCTTAAAGCCTGAAACGACAAACCATAGTAAAGGAATTGAATCCGAAATGGGGCCTCCATTATCTACTAAAGGTACCAAATGTCGGAAAATTCTGCTAAAATTAATAAATATTATACTAGAATTTACTAAATTGATTTAATTAATTTTAAAAATGTAGCATCCAAGGACAATTTATAGAAACTTCTGATATTGAATGCGCTGTAGTTATCTAATAGGAACCAACAGTGAGAAACAAATAATAAAGCACAACACTTACAATCATTAGGTCGGAAATTTAATTTTTTCTAAAAATATTTGAGGTGGCCACATACATAAATTAGCTCACACTATACATTATTCTGAATCAGCTTTTGGGTTTTATGAGGCTAATGCAGAGACAATAAAAACTATGAAATTCATGAACAATGAACACAATAACATAATTTTTGGGGGTTTTAGGAGGCTAATGCAGAAAGACATTAAAAACAACTTATGGAATCCATGAACAATGAACACAATAACATAATTTAATTCTTCACTATTTCATAAATTGGTGAAAAGGGAATCCTATCTAAGATCCAACACAAGTTGCATCTCAAAACTGTTATTTACAGTGATGCAACACCATCCACCGCACGCCATGTTCACTCCGCCCCAGTTAATTTCAAACGAGGAACGATGTTCATCGCCTGGAGCTCCTGAGCCACATACAAATCCACAGCAGTGTAAGTCGGATCAAAATCACAATAATGGCTTCATAGCTCATCATATTTGCAACAGCAAAGTTTCTATCTAGTCCTACTATTATTCAGATTATGCAGAGTGAAATTTAGAAGCCTGCTTACTGCATTACACTCACAGCAAAACCAATTAGCATTATTACCTGGAATAGAAGTTTGCATGCATAGGGCATTTTCATGGTAGATATATTGTCCCCATTCTTGCACATCGAACAGATTCCGGTTTTGAACTTCTCGTGGTAATACCCCAAGAGCCCACACTTCCGGCATACCTGCATCATAATTTGACAACAGCGTAGCATAAATATTTTTAGCAGAGATTGATCATTAACAGACGAAATTCCGTATAAGCCAGAAAAATTTCACTCAACTTGAGCAATATTGTGCATTCAGATAGATTGAGTCAGCTCAAAGGCCATCGTTTGTCATCTAATTATTGATTGGTCCCGTCATGTAAAATAAAAGTAGATAACTATGAAATATAATAGTGGATTACAAAAACAAAAACTGAGTTTCAGCCTCTCAACTGATAGAATGGCACGGGTGTTAATCTAGTCCTATAAATTCAAAATATACCTAAAAAGAAGATAGTTTAATTCAAACCTAAGCATAGCTATATAATTCTTCATAGTTAGGCAGAGGTTAAGCTACAACCATGCAAACTAACATTTCCAAAAATATGCACCAATAGCAATAGAAAGAGTCAGTGTATTGTCTCCAAGTAGTATTGTTTTTAAGTGTAAAGACTCATCAGGATGAGGAAAATAGGTTAAAGAGATAATGAGATGTCATCATGTTCTCTTGTAAAACTTGAACAGAAGGTGATAGGTATGTGAAGATACAGCAGCTCTGATTCAAGCAGTTAATAACATCAGGAGATGTTTGGTAGATTATATAATCAGCAGGATAGTCGAAATACATCCCTAATTCTGGGATATACTGCACTTGAAAAGCAATTGCCTTGAGTCTTGGGAAAGCAATTTCATTTCCTTTTCATTAAGCATTCAGGATATTTAAAAACACACGCTACAAGTCCGATATTCTTCAAGTATTAGAAACTAACATTGATAAATTTATTAGATTGTTATCACATGGAATATATTTCAATAACTTTGAGAATTGAACAACATAATTAAAAAACAACTATACCACATATGGGCATAAATAGCATTGAGAAGCAAGATACGATAAACTCTGTCTTCATCATCCAAAACTGTCTTTGATATCCTTAGTGATGTCTTCATTGAAATGAAAGTTTATTTGGTGCATTCCAATAGGGCATTCCTTAATCAATTCCTAGATAAATTATCAATAAACTAACAGTCTTGTTGATAGCCATCGCCGCCCATGGATGATTTATGCACGTGGGAAGCGTGTTGTTGATTATTAATTATTTTCCTTATTTTCCCTTTCTATTATCTATCTGTTTTTGTAATACAAGTCAGGTCAGGCCAAACGTGTGCATGGGCTTAAGAGATTAGGGTTTTATTATTTACAGTTCCTCAATAAGTTAGTAGCGTGTCTTTCACCATTGTGAGTTCAAGACAGAATATCCATAGGCCTCGTTTGAGGATTCCTATTCAGTTCTATTCAATTGTTTTGGGTTGCTTTCTGCTTCCATCGCATTTCCTCTATCCGTTGTTCTATGAAAAAAGACAAATTAAATGAGATTTTATGCACTTTAACAGCCTAAGAGAGTAACTAAGGGATTGCATTTAGCACAGTATTATAAATATACATCCAATTTTGGTCAACAGTGTTCAAAGTTCAAATGACGTAAGCTTAGGTGATAGCCGCATCCACAATTAGACTAAAATATATCTTTGAATGACAGAATGCAGGGAAAGCAATAGCCAGATTAACATTCTTATGCGTAAAAGGCATGCAGGTGTTACCACATAAAACTTACCTGAACTTCAAAAGGATCACTGGTGACCATCAAGCGCTCATATATTAACATACTCGCTCCATATGCAATTAAGCAATCACGCTCCATTTCCCCCACCCGCAGGCCTGTTAAAGTTCAACAGTCAGACAATAGCATCTGCTAGAACTGATCAAAGTAAAATTATTTCTCAGACGTTCAGACCTCCATTTTTACTCTTCCCTTCTGTAGGCTGTCTAGTCAACATAACACGCGGCCCATTACCTCGAGCATGCATTTTATCTAGGACCTTTCAAAGTATTTGAAACTATAATCAGCATATTATACATAACCAAGCCTTCGATCTAGTTAAATAATACAGTCACTTAAAAGAATAGCCAGATTAAAGGTTGTATGATGCTTTTTCCCCGGAATGATGGGTGATATGGGCATCTTTGCAGAAATCCAAGGGATGCGTATAGTTTGCACTTTGCAGCAAGTATAATTTATTCTATTCAAGTCCAGACAATTCATATGTTAAAACATAATGCCAAATCGGAGCGTATCCACATTTAAAAGGAAGAGGTCTCGGGTTCAATTCACAGCAGGACTGGGCGTGACTATGCAGAAAAGAAAGAACAAGGATGGAAATGCAAGGAAGTTTAACATTTACGAAAGAAAAGAGAACCCCTAGATAATTTCAGAAGTTGACCTATTCTAGCTAAGACCCCACCCCCTCCTGTCTCTGGCTTATTTACGATATAAAAACTCTAAAAGCTTCTGTTAAAGCCAAATTCAGAACAAAAATGAAAACAAAAGCATATTAATCTTTGATTTGAGATTTGTTTGTGTAAAGAAATAATAGCATGGTCCAGAAAGGCAGAAGAAGTGTATCATTTCCTCAGGAGGTGGTTTCAAATCTATAAAAGGATTATTCTGTTCCCTAAGTTCCCTCTCTGCTTACTTCGCAGTCCCAGTAGGGTTTCATAAAACCCATCATCATCAAACAGTTTTTCTTTTCTTCCCATACATCATTCCATCACAATCAGCCGCACATTCATTCATATTTTTTTGCACACAACACCACCACACGTCTTTTTCCATTCCTTTTAGTGAAACTAGTCTGCAATTTCTCCTACTATTTCACAATTTTTCATCTGCTATCGTTAATAATTTTGGCTATGTGTACATAGAAAAGAATCACAGCCTACCATGTGTTTCAACTTTTGGTAGTAGATGGGACCCATGAAAATATATGCTTGCAGTGGCTCACCGGTGATGCCTGCAAAAGAAATATAGATTACCGACAGCAACCTTAATCTAGAAGCAAACTTCTTTTAACATTTTTGAGCATTCAGTCATGGACATAAGATAGTATCAAATGCTAACATATATGTTCACATTAATATTTCATAAACTACAGTAACAATCATTATACATGCCATGCCATGCCATGCCTTGTAAAGTATGTATTCCTCTGCTTCCGAAAAAGTTGGGAAAGTGGGATACAGTACATATATCAATTAGCATGTTCATAACTATAGGCCATGCACTGTAAAGTACGTATTCTTCTGCCTCCAAAAAAGTTGGGAAGTTGGAACTCAATACATATATTAATTAGATAAAGTCACATGAGTTGTTCATTCAGTTATGTGAACATGTACAATAGAAGTACCTGAGTAGATAAAGTCCTTCCCGTTGTAGCTAAAACCATGCTTCACAAGGGTTTCGCTGATAAATTAGAAAAGGTGAGTGAAACGAGAAATAAATGAATGAAAATGCAGATAAAATATCTTAAGATAAGTGAAAGGGAGGTCTTATATGTAAGCAACATTTTGCACCTTATAGCCTCGACTTTATCTGCGTGACCACTAGGCTCTCCAAATGCACTGCCATAGTGAAACCTACCACAAGAAACGCCAGCTTTGCTACCAAGAAGTTCTATCATCTTCCCGACAGTCATACGGCTGATGGTACACAACATAAGAATGTGGATTGTTATGGGGTTAGAGATACTGATTTTCTATCACCAAGCTATCCACAAAGAAAGATATTCACAATATATAGATGTAGGATTTAGCATCCTCCAGATATTTGCACATGCTATGGCTCTAATAGTAGACCAGTATCTCTTCTAGGATATCGTTGGATTAAAAAGAAAAAAGAATAATTCAAAAAATAATAGTTTTAAAAATGATATGCCAGGTTCCAATAGGCAAGCACTATTTTTGCACCTCGCACCTCAGGGGGCATGAAGGACACTGAAACTGGAGTGTGCCTCATGCCTTTGACGACCTTGTCCCAATTGGTAGATGCTCTTTCTAAAGTTAGTTTATTTCCCCTTGAAAGAAAAACGAAAAAAATGCATCTTAAATATTTTCACATGCCTAGAAGGACAAGAAGCCCACACAAAAGAAGTATCATACCACTTATCCACACCTCAACATTAAGAAGGCTCAACGCGTTCATTTTGGGAATAGCCCAACTTCATAGAACTCATAGCCTAGCAGAACTTTTTTTTCATTCCAATAATAACAGCACATAGGCTTACTTTTTTTTACCATCATTGCTTTTATTTGAGGATTGAGGTATACAACAAGCTCCACTTCAGCATTCGTCACACTTAAGTACAAGATATAAGAGCTCAAGAAGACAGTAATTATTACCTTGGAAATCCATGAGGATTCATGATTAAATCAGGACATACTCCGCGTTCAGAAAATGGGAAATCTTCCTGCTGAACGATGGTGCCACAAACTCCTTTTTGGCCATGACGGCTACTAAACTTGTCACCAACCTATATAAAAGAATTTCTGTTTAATGATGATCTCTGAAGACACTTGAGATTAAAAAGATAATCAGTCTGAAGCCAAACAGTTTTACTACCTCTGGTCTACGAGTATGACGGATCATAAATTTGATACATAAGTTGCTATCCCTGTCAGAGCAGAGTGCCACTCGATCCACGACAGGAGTCTCCCCTTCAGGACCTTTGTATGTTTGTTTACTCGACTTATATTGACTGATTTTACCAACATGCAAAATAAGTCTGTATGTTTCGACTGAAGAAAATCAAACCATATTGTCTGAGAGCTAAGAATGAACCTCTCCTTAAGCTTGACAGTGTTGCTGGTATTTCCCCCATTTTGTGTGTCTATGGGGGATTGCTTGTTGATATAGACATCACGGGGACGAATAATTTCTCCAGGAGCTGCTATTCCATCATCATCCAATATCTGGGCACAGAAGAATATTCAGATGCAAGGTTCCGGATGCTGATTATAGACAAATTTTAGACAATAAGATACTGTACCGGAGTGCAATTATATGAACTTAAGTCGGAAAAATATTATGAACTGCTACTGAATCAGATTATGATTAAATCAGAGGACCACCTAACATCTTAAAGATCATGTTCAGTTACCTGCTTTTAGACCACATTAACTCAGAGGACCTCTCAAATAATCTTTTCCGGGGGCTGCCAATAAACTACAGAGCATATAGCTTTAACCAACTTTCCTATTCTGCTGTTCAGTTTACAGAAGAATCATCAATTGATGTAATACCTGTGTTTGTTCAGCATCAGGTCCGTCTCTTTGGGGTCTAATAATGCGATCAGTTGTGCCGTTCCTATACCTCTGGTTAACTGCTATCATTCTGTTGACCGGAACACATTCAGAACAAATATCAGAATCGCCAACAGAAAGCACAGGAAAGACACTTTCAACTGATAAATTAAATTTAATTAAGGAAATGGGCATGTACTTTTTCATTACAATGCATCGACCAAAACCACGATCCAAGGATGATTTATTCATTACAATTGCATCCTCTATGTCATATCCACTATAGCTCATAACTGCAACACTAGCATTCTGTCCAGCTCCAAGTTTGTCATAGGAGACCTGAGAAGATATCATTAGTTATGTGCTCACTGCTTCCATATTACAAAAGGCAATAGGATCCACTAACCAGCTCAATTGTTCGTGTAGTTAGTAACGGTCGTTGTGGATAAACTAAGAGGTAGATTAAACTGTCCATCCTACACAACTGCAAAAACAAACAATCTCAAGATAGATTGGAGAAGAGATTATATATAAATCAGGAAGAGGCTCACTAAAAATGTACAGAAACTGAGTATAAAACTGAAATGTGATATCAATATTAATCAGGAATTCTAAAAAAATGGCAAGACCTAGAAATATATCTTGTTAAGCAACAGATCTTGATGAAGTGTGTATTCTTAAATGCAAATTTTCAGGATATAATTTAGAAAATTGGACTCCATGAGTCCTTAAGAACAATGGGGATTAGAAGTTTGTGGAGCTCCCAAACATTTATCTCAATTTGACAGTACAATACATGTTCAACAGACTGCCCTTTTTTCCTTGCATTAAACAAATCTGAAAATTTGTAATTGGGTGTTAGACCTAAACAATGTCAATCATATATTTATGACAAACATGTTTGTAAGTGGTTGAAAACAATATTCTACATTCTGAGCAAACAAGGAAAATGTCATAAATCTCATAGTAACTAACACTTGCCAAACATATAATTGCCATTATCACGGGATCAAAAGACCATGCAAGTGACATTATTTTTAAAATACATACTCCCTCCGTCCACGATATCGTTTCCACATTTGCCATTTCGGTCCATCTGCGATATCGTTTCCACTTCCATTTATAGAAGTAGGGTCCAGAAACTTCCATTCACAACAATAGTGGGACCCAAACTCCACTCACTATAATATCCACTACTATCTACTACTATTCACCACTTTTCTTAAAATCCGCGCCGTCCACAATGTGGAAGCGATATCGCGGACGGAGGGAGTATATGATTTTCAACAGTGACAATTAAGATAGAATGCTAACATACCCAAAAGACTTTTTCACACTTCTCACAATAGGGAAATATAGCCCCCAAAAGGTAAAAGAATGACACAATCACAGCAAGGGGGAAGGAATTTGGAACTCTCAATGTGCTGTTGTGAAGGATACACTAATTAACCATCTTCAATTTGAATGAATTACAGTATGACAACTTCATTTTACTTCTTTCGTGGAAATAGAAGGTGAGCACCGACTTCATTCACATAACATGTTGGACAAGCATGTTTTTTTCCTTTTCAGGATATAGGTTGGACAATCGCTTAATCTTTGATAATATGAATGCCTGGTGACAATGAATAAGTTGCTTTAAACAAAACTGTCACCTTATGAGTTAAATTGTTCCATACTGGAAGCCAACAACCAATCAAAACAGAAGGCTTAAGGGATGATGATTTTGCATGAGCTAGTGGAATAATTTGAGATGCCTAGTCCAGAGTGTCTGGGTCACTCCACCAGCACCAGAAGACAACCAGTAGACGTTGTTTATAGCAAAAGCTCAAGCTATGATAATCTTCTCCAGTCCAGAGTTTACAGGGATCAATATAGTTCCATATACAAGGAGTTTGATGAACGTGCCACTCAAACAGAAATTGTCAGCTACTCACTTATTCAGTTTCTTGAACAAGCACCTTAAAACTGAGCATGACAACTTTCAAGTGAACCAATAACTTCCATCATGATATCTAACCATTATGAGGAAAAATATAAACAAAAAAGAAAGCCCGTATTCCTATGTCATAAACAGTTAAAACACTTAATCTCCAAAAAATTATACAAATATTATACAGCTTAATATAACGAGACGAGTCATGTTAAGTAACTTGCCTGATTATATGCAATATTGCCCATAGCTTGCTTCCCCATAGCACACTTCAAAATGTTACAATACACGTTAGATCAAGCTTCAGGGCTGCCAAGTCAAGATACACCACATCCCACCCAAAAGAAAATGAAAGAAAGAAAGAAAAGTAAGTACCTGATATGTATTTCTTGGTGACTGGTTATGATGAGGATAAGGAATCAACCCAGCACACACGCCCAATATGGTAAAAGGCTCTATTTCAATATGGGTCGTTTCTTCTTTAGCATTCTCTTCATATAAGGCAATCTAACAATGATGTATATGGTAATTGGTAAGACATGCTACAATGGGGAATCTAATAGCTAAATAAAACTAATTATAAAAGACAGGTGCGCACCAAAGCATTGTTCTCCTCATTGACATCAAGGTATTCAATCAAGCCTTCTTTCAGGAAACTCTGAAAGGTGCGAACTCCATCCTTCAAGCAAACAAATTTATCAGCACAGTGATAGAAGTGGATATGAGAAATATACAGAGCATCTGTGGGTGTTACCCTCAGCTCCTTCATATGGTGCTCCTTAATTCTTGATACACCTTTGTCAGCAATTACAAGTGGACGACAAACACGACAACCATCAGAAGCAATGTAGACACAGCGCTGCAAGAGCATATATTCTATTGATCATACAGTAGTAAAGTAATTATAAAAGTCTAGAACAGTAACACTTTTTCAGAACGATAAAGATTATGCGATCAAAACATAAGAGATATTCTCCAGTAGCACATTTTGGGAACACAAACTAACCTAACAGAGTATATTTACTGAGAAGTAATAATCTGCTAAAAAAAGTGAAACAAACAGTAGAAGTGATTCTGATGAATCACAATTCATGATTTGGAAAGTCTTTCAGCCACAAATATGTATAAATGTGTATAGTAGCTCTGAAGTATTTCAAATAAATTCCTTTAATTATATAGAGAAAATTCAAAGATAGAAACCAAGGCTTTAAGCAATTATATTTCATTCTTATGCATTCATGGCAAAGGCATCCTAAGTTTAAGAGACAACAGCATAAAGATGTACCAGAGCTCAATGATAAATACAATTGACAGCCTAGCATCAGCATCAGGATGGTGAGTTCTCATGTATATTGACATGGGTTTGAAAGGATAAGACTAACCTGCTTTTCATTCACGAAAATGCTTACAAACTCGCCAATTTTCCCAGCTCTTCGCAATTTTCTCATCGAATTGGCAAATTTCTAAAAAAAAAAGAGTAAATAATACAAATTAGCATCAAAAGGTGAGAAAAAGTTATGACAATATGCCTGAGTAAACATAACAAAAAAAAGGACATTTTGCTTGTAGAATCATACTTGTGGCCTCCTGTGCTTGCCAAGAATACGTCCATTGCATATAATTAAATACGAATTTGGCATAGGAAGTTCTTCAGCGGAAAGCAACTCCATATCTTCCACCCCAAGAGTGTAGCACTATCACATGAATATGCAAGTGTTATCAAGTTATGGCACCATTAAAATAGTTTGGAACATAAAGCCAACAATCTCAATTGTCATCCAGCAACAGCAGTACAGAAGTAATGCAGTGGGCTTAGTTTCAATTTGCAGGAGAAAAATAGAAGCATATGAAGAAGATATATATTTGGATGCAACCAATTAGTGTGTGCCTCTTATCAAATCCTTCAATTTCTTTAACCTAAAGCTTAAATCAAATTCATTCCTTTCTCATTTTACTTTGAAGTTTATTCTAATTAGAGCAAGAATCTCTCCACTGCCCAGGAAGAGAGAAGATAAAAAAGAAAATGTGTAGCAAAATAGTTGCATTTTATGTGTTGGCATATTCTGCATGAATTTAAGTAAGTACTTATAACTCTATAAGTAACAAATACACCAAATTTCAAATCAATAGACTTATGCTTGAAAAATCTGTCTCAGAGATATCTGCCTGATGTATGGCCTAAAATAGGATTTTGATTACTGTAAAACAACTTTTAATAGCTCTGGGTTCTGTCACCATATAATTTGTTAAGTTTAGGATAGAAGTGGTAGCCTAGGGATTTACGAGCTACATTACAGTAGTTTTAAATAAAAACTCTCCTCAATTAATGAAAAATTCAAATGCAAGAAATGTTACAAGTCCCTGTAGATATCGCTAGTTCCTATAAATTATTTCACATCTAAGGCGCTGAAAAAAAATCAACTGTCATTGTTTAGGTGGGGTCGTCTGAATATGCTGTGATCTTTTGCAACAATAAATTCAAAACTGAATCACAGGTCAAGTTAAAGCTGAATACCAGAGAAATGAGAGGGCCTTCATCTTCATCAGTTGTAACATGCGTCATCAATGCCAGATTCTTCACCAATCCACAAGATTCACCTTCTGGAGTATCACAGGGACACAACATTCCCCACTGCAGACGAAGTGGTTCAGTGTATCGAACACGATATTAGGTAATCAAAATAAAGAATGTCCCTGAGAATGTAATCAGTTTACCTGGCTGGGCTGTAAAGCTCTAGGCCCACTGACTTTTCTAGATTTTTCAAATTGCGGAGCAATCCTTGTCATATGCCCTACAGTTCCTATGTATGAGAGTCTAGCTACAGCCTGTAAAAACGAGCAAAAGAAACAAAGATATCAATATTTATTACAATGACCTGAGAGGAAAAGAGATGAACATGCAATGTCATACACACCTGTGTCATGCCTTTCCTGTTCATCTTGAATCTTTGGAGATCCCAATTACCAGTAGCAAGGGCTCTTTCTAGACCATTAGTAATGACAACGTTCGTTACATACTAGAAGCACACAAAACAAATTATCAAATGAATAAAAGAGGATAGTGGTTCAGATGTTAACTATCTTGTAGTAATGGCAGGCCGCAGGCATACAATATAATTAAATTTACAACAAGAAGTTTCCTTTAACAAAAAGAAGCTGAAGCAGACATTAGTGGAAAATGGAGCAATTGGAGCAAGAAATCTCCCAACTGGCAAAAGGACAATAGAGAGATGGGAGGTAGCGTGCTAAGTCCACCACGCAGAAGAAAGTGAAACAGGGAATGCAGAGCAAAAGAGAGGGAGAAGAGAGATTCTTTACTTCAGAGAGTAGTTGGTCATCTATCTTAAAGAGACGGGTTTTCTTAGCTTGCAGCCTGGGGTTTATCGAGCCCTTAAAGTAAACAGACCGAAAGAGGAAATGGGATGGAGGAATTAGCTCCAGAAAAGATAACATTGATCTAACAAAGACTGGGATCATATACATAAACACCATCAGTTGTCTAACTCGTTCAGCTTCATGCTTCCTATTTAGGGTTGAATGTTCTAGATGCATATAATGGTTGGGATTAGAAGTTAAGTTTTAACCTTTTCTCACCACCTTGCTACAATGTAATGATATCTTAACTAAAGCCATCAGGACAAACCTCAGAAATGTCAAACCGAGAGCGAGCTGCCTTATTTAGGATGGCTTCAATGTTTTTATGGGCCATCTCATTCATTGTCTTGAATGAGTCCTAAAATACAAAGCAAAGAAAGAGAATTTACCAAACTTATCATAGAAGGAATATGTTAACAATAGGACCACTTACATACCTCAAAAAGTAGCGCTAGCATTTGGCCAGAGAGCTCAAGTCTTTTATTGCCAACATAATCCTGAAATAAAGAACAGATGACAATCCTAACAAATGGACAAAAGAAGCATAGAGGTTCTTCTGAAATAGAACATATCATTGAACGATAATATAAAGGTTACATTCCATGAATAGATTTCCGCTCCAATGAACAAAGAAAAACAGAAAAGAAAAATGGCCAGACTCCAGTCTCTAACAATGTGTCATACAAACAACTGAACAAGAAATACAAATAACTTGATTGCTCCTCTGGGTATGTCTCTCGATGATGAAATGTTTGAGCAAAAATAGAACATCCAATCTAGTAATCAGAATTCAAGTTAAAATATGATAACTGAAAACTGAATAATTTGTTTTTCCCCCCAAACCAGTACAACAGAAAACGCCAGCATGTTGTTAGCTCCCAAGGTTTCTCCTCTTGCTGCCAGAATTTCGTAATGTAAGGTCTTTGCTAAAGAATAACTAAATAAGATATGGAAAACCACTAAGAGGATTCACAAAATAAATGACAGGTATAAGATAGACGACAGTACGAAGGGTGAAGAATAATTGGTGGAGTGCAGCCATGATAGGTACCATATATTGGCCCTTGACATAAACCTTGGATGGTCTCTGAAATACGTAAAAGTGTAGATGTACTTTGAGAAACAATATTTTAGGGAATAATTGGCTTTTAAGATTACAAATAGAAGGAAGTTCTGTAGGTGGAGCAAGCCTGAGTGAGATATTCTTGGTTTCTCCCACACCATCCAACATAAGAAAATGTTACGTGTTTGCAAAAGAAATAACAGGGCAGATATTTATTCATCCATTTTCACTGTGTTGTAATCACAATTTATTCTTTTAGTAGTTAGTTATAATAAGCATAACCCATATTTCTAATAAATGAATACGTACAAAATAAAACACACTCTACCTGGGATAGGATCAAATATGAAGGGATAGGATCAAACCAAACAAGACTAACTGGAGAGTGCTAAGAAGACCATATTTTAACAGGGTAACATTGACAGTAAAATGCACATGACCTAGAAAACTAGGTCATGTAAGATGAATGAACATGAAGAAAAGTATCACATGAAAATCTGTGATGCGGTGAGATTCTCCATCAAAATGGCAGGCAAAGAGATCATATCAACTTTGCAAGTTTACTTTTAGCAAACATTAAAGAACTTCTTTCCGAAACTCTGATGGTACATAAGGGTTGGGCATGTGGCATTTTGTGAATGGGAAAATTACTTCTAAGGTAAACAAAATGTTCTTTGATGAGGAAATAAATACACTGAAGCATGCAGACAAGGAAACTCAGAGTCAGAATTCATGTTCTGGCAAGACCCACTCATGCGAACAACTAGGATGCAATAACTTTGAATGCACCCGAGCATTGTCTTTCACAACCACAAAGCTTAAGTTACTCAAAACCGCAATACTGTGTAGATTGATGATGGTCATTACCTGAAGAAAGACTAAGCTCAAGTCAGTAGGGGTGAACAGAATACCTTATCATCTATTGTATCCTTGTTTAAGATTGCTTCCATCATGCGTCTCAACATTACAGCAACATATATGCATTTTGGACGAAAATTGTTCTCATGCACCTGAGAGATGAGATATTTTGGATTTGAGAGGCATGGAGGTGGGTGGATCTCATTAGTAGATTTATAATAAGTCAATGGCAGAAAAACCTTGAAATGAACTCACAGGAACGTTGGCAAGAAATGTATCCTGAAGAATTTTTAGAGCACGTCCTTCCTGAATGGCAAAAGAAGAATCCCAGAAGTATTTAAAATATATACAAGAAAAAAGTTGCTGGCAAAAGTAGGAAATGAGTAAGCCAACCTTCTCTACTGCTGTAGGATATTGGAACTTCTGAGTCTACAACAGAAAACAATAATATCAGTGCTAAAAATCTTAGGGGGCGTTTACTTTTGAGGATTAGCCTTGATAGATAAAAATAGTAAGCCTAAACCCTTGTTTACTTAGATGGATTGAAACTTTGGAATATTCCAATGCCCCTTGATTATTCTATCATTTAAGCTAGTTTGCTTGATTCATATCCCATTGAAAGGGTGAGATTGGAGAAATCTTGATTCATATCCCATTGAAAGGGTGGGATTGGATAAATCTTACTCTTCGGGATAAAAATACTCAAATCATGCATTTTATCAATAATCCAAAGTAAACACCCCCTTAGAGATAATACCTTTAAGAAAGGAGCAATCGTTACAGATCATTTACATGGCATGCATACATAACAAATAGAAGTAAGCTGCACCAATGCCCTAGGGTTTACTATGTGACACCTTCATGTTTTAACTATTCAAAACTTTGTTTTGCATGCAATATATGACTGTGAATGTATAATATACATACATGTACATGTGGCACTATACTTATGTCTTTACAGCATCTGGCATCATTAATAATAAATATGATTTATATCTATCTACAACTCTAGAATGAACCACCAGCTAGATGAACCACCATGATTAGAACATTAAGGTGTGTCAAGGCAATTCACATATTGATATTCATCTTGTTATGTTTCAACCTTTAGTAAATATCCAAACGCTCTTCAAAAGGACCTCAAAAGAAGAAAAAGAAAAACAAAACCAAAACCAAAACCAAAACCAAAACCAAAAACAAAAACAAAAACAAAGACAAAGGCTCTTCAAAGAATAAGAAAGCCGTTGCATTGGAATAACTTCCAGCATTGCTTCTTGGAGGGCTTATTATGTTGAAAAATTGAATGAAATAAATCAAATAATCAATCTAAAATTTGGCAGTGACAAACTCTAATTCATTCATATAAGTGCTTCCTGATTTTTATATAGTGATAGCCTATCACTTCAGATTTTTCTCTTCTCAGTTTTTTGGGAAAGGAAAAAAAAAAACAAATGAAAGCTTCAGTGATCAAAACCTTCCGCTCAAGGAATTCCAGGGCCTGATATTTTGTATGTACACCTTCCTTCACACAATCCTGAAATCAAGACATGATACTTATGTAAGTAAAGATTCAGATAATACAAACATCATTACTGTGCATTGATGCTTCGTAGTTTTAAGGCTTGTAAAGCCCCTTTCTGTTGCATTGAAAACAATCCTGATTCTCATTTAAGAGGTACATTGGAGTCTTATTAAGCTAAGAAAGACCACAAAATACTTCGGTCAATACCTCAATTGAAGGCAATAGCAGTTCACTATACCGAGGGTCTCTTCCAATCATCTGGACAACCTCTTGATCACTTTCCATACCCATAGCTTTCAGGACTATCATAATGGGAACCTAGAATTATGAATTAGGAAGTAAAACACACCATAAGATACAGAAATTTCAGATGGTGGCAGGGATGGACAAACAGCAAAATCAAACCTTGCTTGTAAACCCAGTCAGCTGAAGATATATCTTCTCTTTCTCAAATCTTATGACAGTCTTACTCTTTTTTATCTCTGAACTGCTTGTAACAGATGCTTGCACACTGAAATGAGTGGGAGCTAGGAATTCAGTCAGAGAATGCAACAATCACAAGATAGAAATCAAAGTTATCACAAAGCTCAGTTGTTGTGCTTTTCCCTTTCTTTTCTTAATCCAGCCACCAACATATGTCGATCCCATTTAACTATTTTTCAGAACATCCCACAATAAATTCCCCATGATAACCAAGGACTGCAATATGTAATTAGTTAATTGTCTTTAACAAGCACCAAGAAACCATGCTGATTTCTGTGGAAGCAGCTAAGAGCAGTTCACTGCCAAGATCTATTTCTCTTTCTAACTTGTCCACTTTTGTCTCAAGTATATGAAAAAAAGGGTGGAACAAACGGGTATCAAGTTTTATTCCATATATGATCCAATGAATCAGATTTTTCTCATTCAACTGATGGAATTGAGCATCCTGAACCTTGCAACAAGATCCAGTTCTTCAATATTTAGTGACTGCTAGCTATTATCCCAGTTCAAATTTGTTAGGGAATCTGAAACTTTATGAACTTTTTTGCTTTAAACTACTAAAGTGTGCATTTATAAACTTGAAGCATAAAAATGCACATGAGGGGTTCTTTAAGAAAGACAACAACCAAACATCTCACCATCCTTTCTTATCAACATCAATGATTATTCTGTTCTTTGAAAGTTGTTCTTGCATCAAAATCACCTGGAAGAATAGATGGAAAATAAACACAAAGTTCACAAACTGATGATCATGGAAAAATGAGATGTAGGCAGAGATCATGAGTTGAAATAATTGTAAATAAGCAATAAAGATTGCTGTGTAAGTAAAGATTCAGATAATACAAACATCATTACTGTGCAGAGCCAAAACTCAAGTAAAGGTTGTCCACCCTAACAAAAAACTCAACTAACCACCTAATTAGTACCCTAAGAAAATTTGTTCAGGTGGATAATTCAGAATAGGGAGCCACTCTGTCACTTTGTGTTCGAGGTCCCAACCAGACAATCCCACTCATCGTTGTTGGCAACTTACAAGGGGCAATCAAACACTTCGCATTAATGAATTATGACAGACTTCATTATCAAATGCTATTTTTTTTTTTTGGGGGGGGGGGGATGCATTGCCACAGACAACACAATTAGACCTCTTAGAAAAAAAAAACTAGTTAATGCATAAACCTCTCATGTGTCAAAAAGTAAAGCTAAATGGTTTTCAGGTCTAAGTGAAATCTGCACAAGTGAACCAAGAAGGTAAAAGTAAGTACCAATCTTATGTTCCAGCTATGTCTTGAAGTGAATGTGAATAGTAACTTTAATTCCAGACAAGAATCAGAAGTTCAATCATCATTACAAATTGTTCAGTATAACAGTTTTAAATTTTTAACAAACTAGTTCAATGCACATACAGCATGCCGCGTGTATTATTGGTTATCACAGTAGTTCACATCAGAGTTTTACACAAATAATTAAAAGTTCACAATCAAAACTGCCATTACTTGGTAAGAGTCATGAGACACTCAAGAACAAAATAATGCACCAAAAACAAAAGAACAACTATCATTGGAGACTGAACTGGAAACAAACAATCTAATAGGCGAATAGCAACACCTCAAACCATAATTTTCGCATACTAAATAGCTTGGCTCCTACCATCCTACTCAAGAACCCTAAGACTCTCTAACATACCAGTCTCAACAAAATAACCGACTCAAGTAAATAAATAAATAAATCCTTAGCCACGATCATGCCATGCTGATAGACACGAATCGAAGGATTCGTGTCATTACTGGTCTACTTGTCATAATCAAGAGTGAAGAGCCATGATGTGATAAAATGTCACCTTCTCCGTCCCTTTAACTATGAAATATCCTCCAGGATCAAGTGGGCATTCACCTAAGAAACAGATGCACTCATTATAATGAGGAGGGAAAAGCACTACCAAAGAAACAAAGAAAATAGTTCTTGCTCCGTGATATAATGTGGACATAAATACAAAAGAATTGAATTGCAAAAGCATAGGGAGATACCATATCTGGCAAGTTCTTCTTCATCCTTCCCATACAATACGCAACAACAACTTTTTAACATGATAGGCAATCTCCCAATAATGACATTTTTCTGGAAAATTTAGCTCAAATACTTAGTGCGCGTATAGCGTTAGTCCACAAATCGCATTTCTGTACAATTATAAAATATTAAATCACCTTCATTTGAATTCGGTTTCCATCATAGTTTCCATTCGAATATTCTATGTTCACGTATATTGGAGCGGCATAGCTGGAAAATAAAATGCGTACTTCAAAAAGTGTGGTATGCTCTAAAGTAAATTGTGTTTAAAGTCTATGAAAGAGTGTATCAAACGAATGTCTAAAATCAGCTCCTTCTATTATTGAAATTTGCATAGAAGATGGAATAATGGAGCAAAAGGGAACCTCAAATGCTACATCCAAGTTGCATATGAGCAGTTAATAGTCTACATGATTATGCTGCAGCGACAAAAAGGTAGCTTCAAGGTGTCATTACTAAAGGAAACTGCTTTCTCATATTCTATGCATAAACTTTTAGTGATGAGCTACAAGCTGAATAGCAAAAGGAAGACTATGATACCTGTTCTTTGTGATTAATAATAAACTTATCACTCTAATAATTCATAAACCAGCCTGCTCATAAAACTTCATACTGGACTACACCTTTTCTTTTATGTTGCAAGAAAAGACTAAGAATTAGCTTTGAGAAGATGCACTTCCTAACATAGTATTTGATTCTTCTTGTACATCAAACTGCCTTATAGAAAATGAGGGACATTTTAAGGCTCATATAACTATTCAATGTCATGTCAGAACTTGACGGTCACACAGATCTAACGCTTAAAATATATGCAGCAGATAAGTGACTTCGACGATTCCTTGCACCAGTTCCAACGCATATGAGATAGAAAAGTGCAACAACTAGGACTCACGTGATGTCATAGAGACGGCACTTCTGGGGATTAAGCAGATCAGTGACAGTGTCACCCATCATTGATGGTTCACCAATGCGAACATCTTTGTATCTGCAACAAAGTTAATGAAAAAGGGTTGTTAAAATAAAGGTAAAGAGGATCAAATTCTAGTAAATCGATGTACTAATGTGCATAGCTCCATGGAGCATAATGCAAATAAAACTATTGAATATGATTTTTTCACCTCAAATAAATATTTGGGTCTCGGCAGGTGATGAGATTATTGGCTTGAACAATCTTTTTTATCCCCGTCCGTACAAAGAAATTAAAGGAGTCCAAATGTTGTTTGACAAGACCTCTCACCTGGATATGCACATAAACCAGCAGTCAAAACAAATAAAATGCTTCAAAAGTAATTAAACGAGTCAAAATGTCATTTCACTAGCCGTCTCACCAGCGTATGCACATAAACAAGCATTTTTTGGTGAACAAACAGAATCCTTCACAAGGAATTACCAACCATTTCCCCTGTTATACAGCCGCCTATTTCTACTGTGTTCTTAAGCTCAGCTAGTACTAAATATAAGTTGAAAAGAAACAAGTGAACTTTGTGAGGTGCAAGTGCGAGAAAAAGGAAATTCATAAATATTTTCAACAGGAGGAGGAATCATAAAAAAGTTAACACTTTCACCTTTTTTAGGAAGTTATAAGATTGAGGGGTAAAAGAACAAATAAACACACTCACATTCTGCCAAATCATTCATGCTTATATGAACCGAGATACCTGACTTCCTCAATTAGGATAGTAAAAATAGCATCAACTACAAACATAAACAATGAAAAAAAAATATGATACCTTCAAGAATTCAGGGACTAATTGGAACTTGTCAACTGCATTCTTCACCGGGGCCGCAAGAGCTTGTTTATCAATTCCCAGTCTAGTTACACAAAATTAAAGTGACCAAATATCGAAATCATAATAGACAAGAAGCATTTGCACCGATAAGTTGGCATACCCTTTCTCCAGTAAATCATTGAACAAAGCTGGGTCGTCTTCTCTCACTACCATCTCGAACTTGTTGATACCCAGAGAGAGAAGGAGAGGACGGCGGAAGAGAGAATGAGAGATTGAGAAAGGTGGCGGGGCGGGAGAGACAGAATAGGGTATTTGTTTTCTATAAATTGATTGATTGATTATTGGGTTGGGCCTTATTTTTCTTCTGTTTTTTCATTTCTGAAAAAAGGAAAATATTTCTTCCACTACTTCAGTTTCCCGGGAAACTTTACCTTGGCGCCAAAATTCGTCGCTCCTAAAACCACCCGCCGGCGCCGGAATTGCACTTCAACGACGGCATACTAAGTTATATTTGCCCCCAAACTACCCTATGGGCAGATTACCCGGTTTTCGCCCTCCACAATTCTCTGAGGTAAGATTTATTCCATTTTTTTGGTATCGTCAAAATATTGCTCGTCATTATTACCTATGTTTTCAATGTACCGTGTGAAATTGCGAAATTTTTTGTGTGGTCGCATCTGTATCTCTCTTTCTTGATAAGTAAGTTCTTGTTCAGGTTAAGGTATCTCGGTTTCTAAACTTTCTGTGCGCCATTCGTGACTATAACTACGTTCTATAGTCTGCTTTTATGCTTGTTCCTAATCTGAAGAAATTCACTTTGTATTTGGCATATGCTAAACTCGCGGCTTATTTCGGGCTTCTGGCAGGAGGATGCGTGGTTGCCTGGTTGGCTTCAGCAAGGCAATGACGAATGGTTGGATGTTGAGAGCACGAAGGAAGATCACATTACATTTGAGAAGCGTGTTGAGGTTCTGTGAAAGAAGAACTTCTGTTATATGTTTTGTCAAACTAATTGCTGCATTTACTAGGTGTTTGCGACTTTCGAAGTTGGCCGGTTTCTGTTTTTTTAGATGTAGGAATGCTTTAGCGGCCTACATTTCTCACTTGGTCAATGCTAGCTCGAATTAGTGCTATTGATCAAGCTGCACAACTTTTAAAATGAAGATGTTTATGGCTTTGAGTAGTGAAGTGAATACTATTTGTTGAAGTAGCTGTTGCAATATGGAAGTTTGAAAGATTAGACAGCGTTAGTATTGGGATGCTGCAAAAGCATGGAAAGGAATGAAATGGTTTTGTTGTGTTCTTTATATCCTGGCAACTTAATAGAAGTAATGTCACAAATTCAGCTTGTTGTTTCGGCTGCAGACAAATGCCAGATCTCTTTTGATTTATGAAGTGCAAATTAGTTATCTCATATTCTACTTGAAACTTTATCTCCAGGAGTCATAATCTCATCGATATATTTTAACAGGAATTAAGAGACTTTAACAGTGGAGATTCATTGAGGGACAAAGGTGGATGTAATGTTGGTCAATTATTTATATCCGGGACTGACAGTTCACCCTTCAGTTGTGCTCAATCTGCTAACGATGTAAGTTTCTTCCGGTAATTTGGATTTAGTTTTCCTTTAACTTTCTTACAATAGATGGGTGGAGATTGTCCGTGACTATGGGTTTTTTCTGTTCCCAATCTTATGTTCGAAATCTATTTAAAGAGAGTGACAAAGAGGTAGACCTTGTATGCATTTAATGGCAGAATGATGATCTTACATTGGAACTTTTATTCTCACATTCTTCCTCTATTTCTCTGTTATGCCATCTATCCTATAATATATCACCAGCATTAACTGATGCCTAAAAAGATGCCTTATTTTAGGCTGCTTTAATAGATCAGAAAAGGTTAGGTGCCTAGCTCTTCTCCTGTTTAAGCTTGATGATATCTAGAGTGTTTATTTTATGATTATAAAGGTTCTAAACTGTAACTGAGACTGGTATATACATCTGACGTTATATTATTCTCAGGCATACTGCTAAAATAGTGTTCGTGCTTATGAGGTTATGTTGCTGTTTCTAGTGAAAAAATAAATTCAAGAAACTTTAGTTCTGCTAAATCTTAATAGACAGTCTTCTTCTGTCTATTTGAGTTATATTAGTTTCTTTGGAACCATTAAGCTGAAGCCACATACATTTTTATGTTTGGGGGTAATATGCTATGTTTCGCATATTGTCCCATAGGTTGTTGGACACCTTTAGACTGTATTCTAGGACTTTGTTCTTGGTCATTATTGTGAAAATTTATGCTTCATAGTACACTCTTTGCCCAGTGAAAAACATATTATGTGCGTAATCGTTACATTCTTTTTTTTTTCTTTCTGAAGGTGGTACATTTTCATCTTTGTCTGTCGTCAGATGGCGATTCAGAAAATGCAGCTCTAAGTAATGATGCATGTGAAACAGAGCCTAATTATCCTGCTGTGGCTCAACCTCTCGGAACTTTAAAAATTCAGAAGAATGCTAATTTAAGTACATATCCGCATGCTGGTGCAGTAAACTGCACTCAAACGGTAGAGTTGGAGAGAGATGATAAAAAAATCGAATTGCTGAAGCTTAATGACAATGTACATTTCTCTGGAGCTGCTTCTGATGCCGTAGAGCTGTGTATTGCAGCATCTGAAGCACTGGTAATTAATGAATTGATCGACAGTGATTCACTTGAAAAATCTTCCTCAGCTTCAGCCATACTTGAAGCTTCTCTTAAGCTAAAACAAGCACGGTTGGAAGTCTGGAAAAACACCTTTGCTAACTCATTTTCCGTGACAAGTGATATGGATTATTTATCTGACTTGGATGATATATCTATGGAAAGTGTGTATGAAGATGCTGGGATTCACTTAAGTGAGTTGCCTGGAAATGAGTTAAGTATATCTCATGTTAAGGATACTTTGGAATCTGAGCATAATGAAGAAGTAGAACATATGAATACCATTGCTTCTGCCAGAATTTATGACAATCCTGGTATCTATAATTTTGACAATGACATACAATTGAGAAAGGATTTGGCTGCCATATATAGTGGCAGTGATGCACAAGAGAATGTAGATTGTAGTCCAGCTTGTGATCAGGGCACTGATGCTGGACACTGCAATGATCGCTCGAGGGCTGTTAATTTTCCGGCACACTGCCATCCTTCAGTTTCAGAAGAGGTTAGAAAAATTCTAATCCCAATTCAAATTTCTCTGTTGACAGTTTGCTGTGTATGTTTCAATAAACCATGTCCATTGCATGTTAGGCAGGCTTTTATTTGTAAAGTTCAGGGGAGGCCGGAGGGCAATAGTACAATGAAGCAATTTGATATCTAGATAAGAATTCATATACACAGGCTGTTCTTTCAATTTTTTACCTTAGCTTATTGTTGGCAAGATGCATATTAAACATTATATCAGAGTACATGAATTCCATTTCTGGTGAAACGCCTCCGGTGCACATTCACTTGGTGTAGCATTGAAAGTTTCCCTGACAATATAAGTTATCCTGCCTCACAAGATCCAGTTGATGTGTGTGTTACTTTTCTCTTTCTGATCTGCAGCCACTGGGGAGTAGGTTTCAGTTTTGAGCAAATGTTGCCACTTCTGAAAAATTCGATGTATCGTAAAACCTTAGCTTCTCTGTTGCTATTTAATCCACTGGCTGCAGCTATCCTGGTTTTCTATGGCAATCATCAGAATTGAGTTACATGGTAACTTCGTACATTTTTTTTTTTTTGAGAGGTACTTTGTACATTTTAATTAGTAAATTGTTGACTAGCTCAAATGTTTGATGAGGCTTGAACAAAATTGTACTCAGTGAGTGGAAAGCATATCCTATTTCTGATAACCTCAAAGTTCTGTGGTGCAGTTTTAAATAAACTTTGATTGCATGTAGAATTTTCCTTTTGTTTTATTGTGATTTGACTATTTATTAAATATACAAATGCTTAATGGAGAACTTTCAGCATCTTTAGTTTTGTACAATGTACTGATCACTGTTTCCTCCAATCTTCAGGAAGTCAACACAGTCACACCAGAAAACAATCCACGTGAAAGTTATGTGAGCTCTTCTCCTATTATGAGTCTTCGAGATGGGGGTACAGTTCAATTTTCCTATTCCCTTTCTTTTATTTGATCTGAGAAAAAAATACTAAAGGAATTACAACTAGTCAATTTCTCTTCTCTTTGCAGAAAAAGATTATTGTCAACCAAATATAGTTCGACAAAGGTTCCAGAGCCGCTGGCTTGGTGGTTGGTCAAGCAACGTAAGTATTAGTTGAAGTTGGATTTTTTTTCCTATCAAACTATCATCATCGAATTATGGTCTCTGACAATTTGAACATCTTTGCACAAGAAACCTCTTGACTACGTAATTTTTAGTTGAACGTAATTTAGCAAGTAAGCACTTTGTGGAGTTCTTTCTCACTTAGTACCTTCTGATATGTTTAACCATAAAATCCATCATTTGAGTTTCTCTTACGGTATTCATTAGTAACTTGTCATATGGTTTACTAGTACAAAACTGAATTGAATTAGAAGTACAGGCTCTTCATAGCCTCAAGGAAATGCTTTAACTGATCTGAATTGAAATTCTTAAGACATGCATTGGTAAAACTAAAGCAACAATTTGGAAAGAGGAGAGTGACAAGTCATCTCATTTTTTTTCTCATATATAGGGAATGTTGTTCCTTAACAATTAGTGCTTTTGTTTATCTCTTCTTCCTTAAACTTAGTTTTAACTTTCCCTCTTTTGCTTTTCTTATGTACATCTATGTTTGCAGAATGAAGTGATATGCGCCACTAAGAAATACAGCATTCCAAAACCTTTTGTTGGTCAGACAAGCTTTTTTTCAGAATCTGCATGTACTGCTCCAGATGTGAACTCCTTTGTCCAGAATCATGATAAACAGGCTGTAAAAGCTTCTCAACTGAGCATACGTAGTGAAAATTTCTCTAACCGAGGAAATGATGGGATGTTACTTTCTCAAGATGTGGGATCTTCAAGTGCATCTTTGGTGGACCCCCTTTGCTCTGTTGTGCCATCTAGTATTCCTGAAAATCTATGTTCCTCACCAACTCTAAACCTCAGAGACCCAATTGTTCCTATTACAATTGAATATAAGAAAGACAAATCTTTGGTGGACCCCCTTTGCTCTGTTGTGCCATCTAGTATTCCTGAAAACCTATGTTCCTCACCAACTCTAAACTACAGAGACCCAGTTGTTCCTATAACTACTGAATATAAGAAAGACAATGTGCTGGGCGCCCCTTATTTTCAGAATATACCAGCTGAAGAGGAAAATATTGCCAGGCAAACAGCTGATAACAATGACTCAGGGAATAAAGTTTCTAGGCGATCAGCTTCTCTTAGGGATTATAGTGTGTTGTTGCCCAGCCACACTACGCTTTCTGGAAGAGATAGTCATGAGAAACATTCATTTCTGATGGAGAAGAACTTTAAGTTGACTTTCCAGGAGTCAAATTCTAGAAGTAGGGAAGAAGCTGTGAAGGCTGGGCCTGAACTACAAATTCTAAATAAAGAAAATAGTGCTTGGAGTCTATCTCCTGTAGTTAACTACAGAACAGAGTCCCACTTCCATGCTTCTATTTATTGTAAGCAAAATTTTGTTGAAGAAAATCCAATTGGGACAGCACAACCAGAAAACTTGGTGAAGCACTTGCCCTGTGAGAACCTTCAGCCAAAGCTATTACAATGTGAAAATCAAAGTGCCCAAAAGCAACCAACACAGAAACGAGTTCACTTTTCTGAAAAGGAAACTAATATTCCAGACAACAAAAAAGCTTGGAAATTGCAAACTGCATCAAAACCTTGTAAGAGAGATCCCAACTTTCACATGACATATAAATTTGATTTGCTGATAGTTCTACATTAATGACTTTGAACATCTTTGCAGGCTATTCTACTAGAGCTGCAAAAAGGTTAACTAGATCCAGTGCTCATCTTGAGTCTAGAGCTCAACAGATGGACAAATTTTTAAGAGTGAACTTGGATAAGAAGAAGAAAAGGTTGATATTTCAATACATGGAATTTTTGCTTACTGGATTCTCTCAGCAAAAGGAAAAGGAAATTGACAGTCTCATTAGAAAATATGGTGGCATAGTCCTCCCTCAAATTCCATCTGCAAACGCAAAGGGAAAGAGAAGCTCTAGGTCTAAGTCTCGGGGCCTTCCAATTGTTTTATGTTTAAAGAAGGTCAGAGACAATTTTAAATGTTTTTTTCAATCTTCAGTTGTATATTTAATGCATGTTTATATTTTTTTACACAATTTTTATCCCGTCTTTTGGAAAGCTGCCCATCAAATATCAAGAAAAGAAGGTAAACTTCAATGAACAATCTTTTGGTTTGTAGACTTATCATTTCACTAGGAGTCTAGGAGGATTATTAGGGGAGTTTATTAGTTATAAACTCAATAAAAGTGTAACTATAAGGATCATGACCAATGAAGAGGCTCGTAGCTTCTTTAAAGGTCTTGGGCTACAATTGGTAACTGGAGATGTAGATCATGTTTCCTGCATTGGAATTAGCAGAAGAGATAGCGAAAGTTGAGTTTGCTGAACTTCAGTTGAGCAGCACCTGCTTCTATTTTGTTTGATCATCTTAGTTTCTCTACACTCTGAGGATTTAGATATTTCTTCCTAATTGCAAATTTTAGTAATAAATGGGAGTAATGAACACAATTTGAATGCAACACTATGTATATTGTCTTTTGACATTTAATACATGGCATACAAGACTTATTTGAAAGAAGACTATGTTCCTACATTAGGTATCTACTTGACAAAACCTGATATTTCCCTTCATAAATATTGAGCTTCTTTTTACATTGTTTTATAAATTTTGGCACTATTCTACACCCAACATAAATATTGAGCTTCTTTTTACATTGTTTTATAAATTTTGGCACTATTCTACACCCAAAAGAGGTACACTAATTGCTAATATTCTCTTGCAGTGTGGAAATGTCTAATTCTTGTTATTTTGCCACTCAGATACAATCAGTCAAGTTCTTGTACGGATGTGCTGTGAATGCACATGTACTGAGAGTTAATTGGCTTATTGATTCCATTGCAGCAGGTTTTGTCTTGCAGCCGAACAGGTATGCTTGTGACGTGTTGCCATATCTTGCTAGTACTGATATTTTCGTTCATGTCTCTTTTGGGTAAATACCTTGAGCATAACCAATAAACTTGACATTTGACATGATTGCTGCATGTATATGTATTTTTCTGATCCTGAAAGTTGCCCGGAGAATTAATAACAGACTCGTGATTGGCAAAGTCTGATCATTAAATTGACATAAAATACCTTACACGTTCTAAATTACTAGGAAGCTTGTTGCACGTAATAAAGCTTGTGCAATTTGACAGTCCACAATTGGACAGCGAGTGATTACTATGAGGTTATGTTTCAACTTTTCTTACAAGCCCTATGCATTATGTGCATTGCTTGAGAAAATACTCCACTAACTTAATACCTATCAATGAATAACAGTGGACATAATTATACTTGGTCCATCTTTTGAAGGACCATATATCTCATACCTTCTCTTAATACATATGTTCAAAAGGTTTTGCTTTTATCATCTTGATTTATTTTGAACCCTGCCCTCTTTGTACATAAGTAGTCTTAAAATGGCCTAATTGTAGCCAAGACAGGTGATCCAGCTTATTGCATGGAGCTAGTGCTTTGGCTTTGTAACTAATAAATTTTTTGCATCTTTTCCTTTTCTCTTTATCAATTTGACCTCATGTATCCTATGAATTATGACATGCAACCAAATTTTCTGAGTCTTGTTTAAGGCTTCATAAATTTTCCCTCAGCTTCTCATTTATCATGTTTCTGATGTTTCAAATTCTCAGGTACATGATCCTACCCAGAAATATTAGCAGAAATGACCAAGTTTATACAGCTGTCAAGTACAATATTCATTCTCTTGTCTTTAACAATCTTGGAGTCATGCTTCATGGAAAGACCAAATATTTTACAAACATTACCACCATTGTCAAGGTATGGTACATATGCTTGTAGACTATTATTTTAAAAAATGAAATGCATGCCAAAGAGATTGGGATTCTTGTAATTTTTATCTCATTTTGTTGCTGATGACATCCTGTAAAATTGGATGGTGGGAATGGTGAAGTAATTGCCCCCCACATATAATTTTTAAGAGGCCTAGACAATTATATATTCATTCTTGGAATTAGATTCTTTTTTGTTTCTTGTTTACTCATAATATGTCCATGAGGTTTAAACCGCATAAATTTGTTCAACTTCACAATTTGGCACCCGCGTATGATAAGATGTCGCCATTCATTTTGTTGAGATACTATCTGGCTATCTCATTTTCATGATGTACTTAAGGTTCTATCTGTATCCTGGTCAGCATGGTGGTGGGCAGGTTTTCAAAACTCTGCAAAGTTTGATACAGACTCTTGAGTCTGGGAGAATTTCAATGGCTGTACTTGTTGCTGAGGAGGAGACCTGTGCTTCTCGTCACTTGAGACACTGTGCCATGGAGCAGAATATACATGTAACGGTCAGTTATTGCTGTCATCACTCTCATGCTGCAATGAACACTCATTTTAACTTTGAAAAATTGAAAAACAATAGACATGCTACGAAAGAAATGATCTGGTATCATAAATATGGTAGAGAACATCTCCTGCTCTCAGGGATACTGACACAAGACTTTTGAATTTGATGCAGTCAATTTACTGGATCATAAAGTGCTTATACGCCGGACATCTTATTCCTTTGGAGGAGAAAGGGAATTCATGGCGTCCACCTGCTATTCAGCTTCAAAGGCACCTAGAACCCATGGAATTAAGTCAAGAAATATGAACTTTGCCATTGTGAGGTCTTGTAAGTACGTGATGTTATCTTTGCAATATAAATCCTTTGCATAGTTGAAGCCAATTATGTTCCATTTACAAATTCTATATCAATCAATGAGCCTAGTGGAGCGTTTGTCCAGACTGCTTAAATTCTTTCTTTTTTTTAACTATTTGGAGTTTATCTCAACCTATTTGGAGTTACCTTTACAACTTTTTTATCCTTCCCTTTCTCAATTACCCAAGAAATCAATGTCCATTTCCTCTAAATTCCTTACTAGCATCATATGTGCGTGTTTGAAGCTCCAACGTTCTCAACTTATGTTTACGCTAACATCCTAGGATAATAATGATAATCTGCTTTTTGTCAACAGGTGCAATACTTGAGAACTGCAACCTTCCATGAGCACTGGAGTTTCTAAATGAGCTATACAATCGGAGAGCGGTTTTGGTCCTTGAGGTTCTAATGCTTCATGTAATTCCAATATTTCGAAACGAGCTTAATTTGAACTCTTGGATCAAGAAGCAGCTAAAGCTCAGCAAAAAACTAAAAAGATTGGCCTTCTTAATATGGTATGTGTGAAAATAGAAACATTACATAGACATATATGCATTAGAAAGTTGATGAAAATGGCTTATTTGCATTGCAGAAGAAAACCGGCTAAGTCTGTTGTAATCTGCGTCGCAAGGGGCATTGATGCCAACGGTCATGAAACATTACGTATTTGTATTTATGTTTGTTCTCAATCTTCATAGGATTATGCTGTTAGTTTCTTATGATTCGAATTTTTTTTTTTTATAGTGTTTCTTATGATTCGATTTATTTGTGAATAATAGCTTGTACTTTATATAATCTTGTTGTAAAATTTTTTTATGGGCCTCAAACTTTGTTCAGTGTTATTATTTTTTTTTTTTTTTACCCATTTGTTCAGTGTTATAATTAAACCAATGATCTCCCAGCGGTTTAAGATTGTTCAATATTAGCGGTGGCTTGAGCCTAGTGGAGCCTAGTTGTTATATTAATTTGTTAAACTTGTGTTATTTTGTCTCATTTCTCTTTTTTAATTAATTTTCAATGTTGAATTTGAGTCACTTTTTAAGTTAAATTAAAGTTATGAACTATTAATAATGAAAAATAGTTTATTTAAAAAAAAATAAGAAAATGCATAGAGGTATGTTTTTATATATTTTTAATGTATTTGTTGAATTAGTGCTCGTTTGGTTCAAGTAGAGGAATGGAAAGGGAATGGAATCAAATAAAGGAGTAGAATGGTAACAATTACCATAACTTTTATTGAGTGTTTGGTTTAACAATGGAAATGAATCATTTGTAAGGGATTCATTTTCTTTTGTTTCCCCTCTATTTTGAGGGGTAACAAATTGGGTAATTGGGTTACCCTCAAGTAAGGGTAATGGTTAACTCATTACCCAAACCAAACAACAAGTAATGGATTCACTTACTTGATTCTCTTTCCAACCTCTAAAAACACCCAACCAAATGTGGGCTTAATTAATGGGATGCG
Source organism: Salvia miltiorrhiza (assembly GCF_028751815.1). NCBI lineage: Eukaryota > Viridiplantae > Streptophyta > Magnoliopsida > Lamiales > Lamiaceae > Salvia > Salvia miltiorrhiza. The sequence goes on along the minus strand of NC_080390.1, from coordinate 6,549,477 downwards.
AACAATTATTTGCTATAGTAAGTAACTAAATTCTAATTCTAAATGCATTAAGATTATATTTCAACATAAAAATGAATTGTATGAAATGCTAAAAAAAATTGCTCAAGAACTTTCGCCCCCGAACCCCGTGCAAATACCTTTTTTTAGGGGGAAAAAATGAACTTATATTACTCAGAATCGAAAAGAGCAATATCCAAGAGCTATACAGGAAAGTCGGACTTTCAGATCATTACATCCTGACAGGAAAAAACATACTTAGCGAGCTCATGGGCCGTTCTATTCGCCTCACAGCGTACATGATAAAAATCCAATATCTTGGGCATGATTAAAAGTCTCCTACTAGCAATTTCTGGATTGGTCCCGAATATTGGGTTTATATTTTTCTTTATAGATCTTAAATCTTAAACTTTTGTTTTCATTGGAAAAACCCTAAACCTTTAAATAGTATTGCCGTATATTTTTTTTGAGGAGTAGTGTTGACGTATATTAATAATCAATAAGAGATGTCACATTAGAAAGTAATAGAGGATTTGAATTAATTAAAATAGCCTCTAACTTCGTTCTATCCAAATTTATACACTATCTATCGAATCTGTACAGATATTTTAGTTGGATTAGGTGACGTTTCTTAGTGTATATTATACCTATTACCTAACCAAATATAGTAATCCCAATCAAAAGGTATGACTTGTAGATTTAAATTGAGATAATATAAAAAATGTAATCATTTTGAATAGTGATGATTTTTTTTTTTTTTGAATTATAATTATAAGAGGTATCTGAATATAATCAATTATGCAACTCACATGCATGCGGAATCTCAACACCACACAACTGTGGGAAAACTACACTGTACTTAGACGGGAATACAACACTACCTAAAATGGAAAAACATCACCGCACGTAGGCTGGATTGAACCTAAGGCCTCTCACAAATAAGAGTCTTTGGGTGCCTCAACTTTGTCACTAGAGCAAGTCCTCATTGACTATAGTGATGATTTTCTTAGGTACAAACTTATATGTATTTTAGTTACTCTTTGTTGAAAATATCTTTCATTAAATAAAACATAAATAGTTAGTAAGTGAACCACTGGCCCGTTTGTTCCCCTCCCTCCCACTATCTCAATTTGAATTATGAAAGTATTTTATTTTTTTTGATAAATTAGCAATTATTAAATAAAGAAAATTGATTCACTGCAAAGTTGCTTTAGACAGTTTGGTTTAGGAGTATATATTGTTAGTTGTGTTTGTTTTGGTTGAAACCTAAGACTAGATGTTTGCATGAATATTGCAAAAATTACGAAGATTGCACGAATGAACAATAGTCGTGCAATAATGCAATTAATTTTATTTTTTTTCTGCACCTGCATTATTGAATGATATTATTGTTTATTTTCCAGAAGAACCAACTTTATAAGTTACATTTGTGGCTAATCTATTTTTCACTATTGAAAACTAAACGACTATTAATTTATAACAAATCTGTCTCAGTTAAATTTATAAATATTTTTCCAGAAAATATTATCAACATATATTATTTAACGCCAATAATACAAGTTTCTAGGTGAGTAATACGAATATTTGTAAGATCAAAACAGAGAATAACAGAATGCAACGAAGAAGAAGATTTACGTGGTTCGGCCACTAACGACCTACGTCCACGGAGGGTGAAGAGAAATTTTATTGACAGATTTGAGAGCTCGCCGGAATTACAGAACGTGACCGGAAATCTTGAGAAACGCAACTCAAGAAGATTACACAGCACTCACACCAACTACACTCCTTTCTTTCTTGTTACAGTACATAACTAACTGTGAAAGATCGAATTTATAACCCTAACTAACTCACTTAACATTGAGCTAGAAACGACACCGCTTCATCAGAAACGTAATACATGAAGTAAATAAGAAACGCGACTTATAATACTTCATCTGCACAACTCATGCTATTCCTCTGACCAGCGTGGAAAAGTTTCCAGAGCAGAGAAATGACTCCAGAGGAATGACGCCAGAGAAATCATCTTCCAGAGGAATCGACCGCCAGAGGAATCATCCGCCAGAGGAATCGTCCGCCAGAGGAATCGACCGCCAGAGGAATCGAAATTGCAGCCAAATTCGAAGCCACCTTTCACAACAATCTCCACCTTGGCAAGAAATTGCTGCCAACAAAAATATGTATCTCCTTCCCCTCAAAACCATGCCCCACTACAGGGCATCCCTTCCACTTTAGAGATCAGAGCATGACACCAAGTTGATCAATCTTCTACAGTGGTTAAATTTGGTAGAAGGAAGAACCTTGGTTAACATATCAGCTGGATTATCTTCTGTTCCAATCTTAAGAACTTTGACCAACCCTTTAGCAACAATGTCTTTGACAAAATGATGTCGGACATCTATATGCTTTGATCTTTCATGGAATACGCTATGTTTCATCAAACATATGGCACTCTGACTGTCACAATAGACATTCACTGATTTCTGCCGAATCCCAAATTCCTTTAGTATTCCTTTAAGCCATATTGACTCCTTTACTGCCTCTGTGAGAGCCATGTACTCAGATTCTGTTGTAGACAAAGATACTACACTTTGCAGACTGGATTTCCAAGATATTGCAGAACCATATAGTAAAAATACATAGCCAGTTTGTGATCTCCTGCTGCCAACATTTGCAGCATAGTCAGAATCTACAAATCCCTCTAGAGCTTCCCCATTGAAGTCCTTTATCCTTTCAAACAGAATACCAGTTGATGAAGAACCTTTCAGAAATCTCATAATCCATTTCATGGCTTCCCAATGACATGAATCTGGATCTGCCATATATCTGCTAAGAACACTGATAGCATGACCAAGATCAGGTCTTGTACAGACCATAGTATACATGATACTACCCACTGCACTCGCATATGGAATTTTATCCATTTCAGGCTTTTGTTTCTGATCTTTAGGCTTCTGCTTTTCAGTTAATTTGAACTGAGGCCCCAGAGGAATGCTGACCACTTTTGCTTCATGCATGTTGAATCTTTTCACAACTTTCTGAGCATAAGCTTCCTGCACCAGCCACAGCTTCCCATTCTTTCTGTCTCTCTTGATATCCATCCCTAATATTCTCCTGGCATCACCAAGCTGCTTCATCTCAAATATAGATTCAAGATCTTTCTTCAAAATCTGAATTTCCCTTTTGCTCTTACTTGCTATAAGCATGTCATCAACATAAAGCAATAAGTAAGATACTGTATCTTGTCCAGCATTCTTTATATATACACAGTTGTCATATTGAGATCTAGAATATCCAATTTTCCTCATATGGCTGTCAAACTTCAAGTACCATTGCCCGCTGCTTTGTTTCAGACCATAGAGACTCTTCTTCAACAAGCATACTTTGTCTTTGTTTTCAGGAAGGATGAAACCTTCAGGCTGCTCCATGTAGATGGTTTCTTCAAGGTCTCCATGAAGAAAAGCAGTTTTAACATCTAACTGTTCTAATTCCAGATCAAACTGAGCAACCAAGGACAACAGTATTCTTATTGAGTTGTGCTTGACTACAGGTGAAAAAACTTCATTGTAGTCTATCCCTTCCTTCTGTGTGTATCCTTTTGCCACTAATCTGGCTTTGAATCTTAGTATCTCTTGTTTCAGCATCTCAATCTTTCTTTTGAATATCCACTTGCATCCTATTGTTTTCTGATCAAGTGGTCTGTTCACAAGAATCCATGTAAAGTTTTTCATCAAAGAATCTATCTCTTCTTTCATGGCCTTCAGCCACCTCTCTTTATCTGGACTCTTAATTGCTTCAGAATAATTGTTTGGTTCTGAATGCAAAGTATCAGATGCAACCATTAGTGCATATGCTGTGAGACTTTCATCTCTGAACCTGATAGGTGGTTGAGTTGTTCTTCTCACCCTGTCTCTGGCCAATTGGTATTGACCAAGATCCTGCTGCTCTTGACTTGTTGGGATATCTGACTCATATCCCTGATCTTCATCATCTGAGGAACGTTGGAGTTGAGGATCATCAGGCTGTGGATTCAGCTCCACCTCCACCTTTGCTTTACCTCTGTCTGTCTTTCAGGGAGAATATCAGTCAATTTTTGATAGGGCATCTTCCCTTCATCAAAAGTTACATCCCTGCTTATAATGATCTTTCCTTCTCCCTGCTCTAAACACCACAGTCTGTACCCTTTTGTACCTTCAGGATATCCCAGAAATAAGCATCTTTTTGCTCTTACTTCCAGCTTGTCTTGCTTAATGTGAGCATAGGCAAGACATCCAAAAGTTCTGAGATAGCTGTAGTTTACTGATCTCCCTGACCATTTCTCTTCTGGTACTTCATGGTTGATGGCAGAGGAAGAACATCTATTTATTAGATAGGCCGCAGTAGATGCAGCTTCCCCCCAAAATGTCTTTGGTAGTCCTGCTGACAGCAACATGCATCTTACTCTCTCTAAGACTGTTCTGTTCATCCTTTTAATTACCCCATTTTGTTGAGGGTTCCTTGGAACGGTAGTATGCCTTTTGATCCCTTTTGCATCACAGTAGGTCTTGAACTCATTTGATAAGAATTCAAGACCATTGTCTGTTCTCAGACATTTCAACTTCAACTCCTTTTCTATTTCAACAGATTTATTCCATATCTTAAACTTCACAAAGGTCTCATCCTTTGACTTCATCACATACAACCACAGTTTTCTAGAGAAGTCATCTATTAAGGATAGGAAATACCTTCCTCCTCCAATCGTGGCAGTTCTGCTGGGGCCCCACAAGTCAGCATGAACATATTCAAGAGGTTTGTTTGAAATATGCTTGCCTTCAGGGTATGGGAGCTTCTTGCTCTTAGCCAGAGTGCAGTATTCACAGCTTTCAAGTTTGAATGCTCCACCTTCATTAAGAATTCCTCTCTTAGCCAGATGATTCATGCCACTCTCACTTAAATGCCCCAGCCTGCCATGCCATAGCTTCCCTTTGTCATGAGATGCTATTGCTGATTCTCCAACAATGGTGCTTCCATCCATATGATAAAGGCCATTTCTCCTTATGCCTTTCAGTATCACATTTGATCCATTCAAAACAAGGATGGATCCAGCATGTGACTTGAAATCAAAACCTTTCTTTTCTAGAATTCCCAAGGATATCAGATTCCTTTTGATCTGAGGGATATACCTAACATCGGTTAAGGTCCTTATAGAATTGTTGTGAACTCTTATCTTGATACTCCCAATGCCTCTGACTTGACAAATCTGATCATTCCCCAAAATGACTGTTCCCATGATCTCCTCTTTCAAGTCGATGAACGATTCTTTGTTGGGTGACATGTGGAAGGAACATCCAGAATCCAGAATCCAAGAATCTCCCACAGTAGATTTCATCACATTCAGAGCTTCATTGTTTTCTGTCTCCTCAGCCACATCTGCAGAATTCTGGTTCTGATTTGTGCCCTGTTGTTGCATTTTCTTTTTCAAGAATAGCAATTCTTCTTGATGTGCCCCGGTTTCTTGCAGTGAAAATATATTTTCACATCTTCTCCATCACCATCCTTGTGTTTCTGTTGAGCACCTTTCTTTCCCTGAGAATTTGCTTTCTTGAATTTAGTGGGCTTTCCCTTCTGAATGTTTAGGCTTTCATGCTGAGAAGATTGCTTATCTACTGCACTCTTGTTCTTTTCCTTTCCTTTGAGAACTCCAAGAACATCTTCCAGTGTAATCAGATCCTCCTTGGCAATCAACAGAGCATCTTTCAGATGCTCATAGGATTTAGGCAATGCATTCAGTAATAACAATGCCTTATCCTCATCCTTCATCTCTCCATCAACACATTCAAAATCATCCAACGATTTTTGAAAATCATCAAGTTGTTCAGATAAATCCTTATCATCCAAGATTTTGAACTGAAATAGATGTTGTTTAACAAACAATCTATTCGCCATGGTTTTAGCCATATAGAGAGAATTGAGTTTCTTCCATACCTTGATTGAGGTATCTTCCCTTGACACCTCACGTAAAACTCGATCGCCAAGACATAGGAGGATCGCGATGCGGGCTTTCTTGTCCATCTCTTGACGACTCATCCTGCCTCCCTTTTCATCTTCCTTGGAATCCACCAATTTGGCATTCAATGCATCATCCAATCCCTGATGAATGAGCGTAGCTTCCATCTTGATCTTCCATATGGAAAAATCATTTTTCCCATTGAACTTCTCGAAATCAAATCGAGTCGAAGTCATCGTTGTGTATCAGCTTCCCACCACAACCAGAATCTGGCCGAACACCGACGGAATATTCCGTCGGTAAGAATCAAAATTCCGTCGGTAAATGGAGATACCGACGGATTACCGACGGATTTTACCCGTCGTGAAAACGCTCGTCGGTAAATGATTTACCGACGGATTTTTTCTGTCCGTCGGTGGATACCGACGGATTAGCCGTCGGTAAGTCTCCGGCGCCGGCGTTGGCTGTGGTAGGTGGCGCGTTTACCGACGGATTACCGACGGAAAATTCCGTCGGTAAATTAATTATTATTTTAAATTTTAAATTTTAATTTTAATTTTTTTTTTATCAACCTATCTTCGTATTCTACAAGTATTTCATATTTCTAATGTATTTTGAACTTAATTGCATATGATTTGGCCAACTTCCCAGTGGGTCACCCATCTTACTAGTGCTCTGAGTCAAGCACGCTTAACCTTAAAGTTTCTTTCGAGTGGTCGCCAGTAGAGAACACGCGTATTATTGATATAACTAGCACCTATTAATTCATTTAAACTCTATTTCAATATACAATATCATTTATTCATAATCTTAGAATATGTCGAGATGATATCTAAGACTTGTGGTGCCGGCAAAAAAATGACGGTAAATATATGATCGAATTTAAGATAATAAAAAAAATTAATATTATCGTTTATTAAAAAGAGAAAAATAATTTTAACAATATTTTCAATAATTTAAAAATAATAATAATATAGAAAATCAATTTAAAATAATTTAAAATAAAAAAATAAATAATAAAAAATAAGAAATAAAAAATAAAAAAAATAAAATAATAAAAAAATAATTTACCGACGGACTTTATCCGTCGGTAATAATTTTTAAAATAATTAAAAAAAATAAAAAAATAAAAAAATAAAAAAATAATAATAAAAATAAAATAATAATATTTATTGAAATTACCGACGGAATATTCCGTCGGTAATCCGTCGGTAAAACATAAAAATAATTATTAAATTCGAAATTACCCAATTTTCCGACGGAGTTTAATCCGTCGGTAGAGATTCCGTCGGTCTTCCGTCGGTAAAAAATAAAAATAATTATTAAAATCGAAAATACCCAATTTACCGACGGATATTGTCCGTCGGTCGTGATTCCGTCGGTAGTCCGTGGTATTTTCATCGGAAATAGATGCCGGCTCCGGCGATGTTGCCGGAAGACGGTCCGTCGGTGATCCGTCGGTAGATACCGACGGAAAATAGTCCGTCGGTGATATCCGTCGGTGTTCGACCAGTTTTCTTGTAGTGCACAGACGGCGCCAAATGTAAGATCAAAACAGAGAATAACAGAATGCAACGAAGAAGAAGATTTACGTGGTTCGGCCACTAACGACCTACGTCCACGGAGGGTGAAGAGAAATTTTATTGACAGATTTGAGAGCTCGCCGGAATTACAGAACGTGACCGGAAATCTTGAGAAACGCAACTCAAGAAGATTACACAGCACTCACACCAACTACACTCATTTCTTTCTTGTTACAGTACATAACTACTGTGAAAGATCGAATTTATAACCCTAACTAACTCACTTAACATTGAGCTAGAAACGACACCGCTTCATCAGAAACGTAATACATGAAGTAAATAAGAAACACGACTTATAATACTTCATCTGCACAACTCATGCTATTCCTCTGACCAACGTGGAAAAGTTTCCAGAGCAGAGAAATGACTCCAGAGGAATGACGCCAGAGAAATCATCTTCCAGAGGAATCGACCGCCAGAGGAATCATCCGCCAGAGGAATCGTCCGCCAGAGGAATCGACCGCCAGAGGAATCGAAATTGCAGCAAAATTCGAAGCCACCTTTCACAACAATATTAATTAGTATAATTTTTTGAATTTAGCTATAGTATATATCTCCAGCCTCCTGCTTCAAAAAAAATATATCTCCAGCCTCCAGGAATGCCATTTTCACTCTATGTTTGGCCAAAAATTAAATTGCAAATTTCATCATGTTTTGATCCTAAGCAAGGATTAGGAGATTAATTAATTTATGAAGTTAAGTCGTAGCTTTGAGATTTAACTTAATCGAAACGAATTTTCTATAGTTTATTTATCAACTAGATTTTGGCTATATTCATTTTGTACAAAATTCACGATATGCACAAGTCTGCACATGGAAAACAATAATACATAAGAACTAATCAAATAGAGAAAAAAATACAGTATTTCCTTTCTGATCTTACAACTCGTGACAGCTAGAAAGAGAATGATTTTATTTTTGATTAATTATATGATAGACGATATGATGAATCACCCCGGTCGATTACATATACGATACATATATATGTATAATAGAGTAAGGATTCAGTGAGAATGATCGAATGTGGTGGGAAATGAGAATGAATTTGAAACGTTAAATATTCAAATTCTATTGTTAATATTAATTTATTCAAATTTATCGTGCAAAAAAAATAACGAATAAGTTGTTCGTAATGTATGAATAGTTGTTCAAACCTGGATTCAAATTTTGGAGGAGACAAAAATTTTATCATATTAATTGAATACGCTATTTGTGCATTATAAGCAGCTTAATTTATATTGACTTATTTATTATTCTTATTTTTCATGAAAATAGTCATTAATTCTCGGTATAATCTAACTCGCGTATAATATGTATAACAATATTATGCATTTAATATCACACATATATATATATGATCATAAGCATGCACCACACATAGATGTTTGTTATTTTATGCTTGATGATAATCAATTTGAGTTTGATCCCTATATATAATATTTCCTTCGTCTCACAAAAACATGAACATTTTACCATTTTGGGTTGTCTCACAAAAACATAAACATTTTTATTTTGGTACATTATCCCACCACAATCCCTTTATTTTTCATCTCTACTTTTTATAAAGTGTCACCCTTTTTTCACTCACAATACATTTTTATCTAACATTTTTTAAAACTCGTGTCACTTACAAATGTTCATGTATTTATGAGACAGATGGAGTATACAATACATTGTACTCAATTAATCTTGAAGGACAAACCAGAACCAGCTAGCTTTTCCTCCATGATCTTGCTCAATCTCTCCACCATTTCTGGACTAAAATGGTTCATCCAATCTCCGACCACACCTTTTCTAAACAAATTCTTGTTCTCAAAATCAACAATGGCTCCCTTCCCTTTCTTGTTCACATCTAGCTCTTTCATCTGCTCAAAGCTGCACATCTTAATTATCTCATCCACCACGCCATCTTCCTCTTCCTCAGCACTGAAAGGAAACCCTAGGAAATTCGCGAGCTTCCTCAGGTGGAACCCCGCATTTTCCTTCATCTCCTCATACCTCAGGAATAGAACCTTGTTAGGGTTTCTTAGGCTCTCGTGCCAATACCCTAACATGTGGTCCCAGTACGGGCCGAACCCTATGGTTCCCCGGCAGTACATGTCGAAAACCTCCTGGAATGATAACGGGCCCATAGAATCGGGCCTCAGCTTACTCATGAAGTGCCATATGGAAACAAATGTGTCAAAAGGATTCCTCACCATGTACACAATCTTGCACTGGGATTCCCTGACAGAGTCTGGCAAGGCCCCTACAGGCACGTGGGTCCCCACGAGGTGGGGCCTTGGCAGACGCGACATGTCAGGGATCTCCTGATTTGCAAATAGTTTATACTCGAGGAAAGGGACAAGCATGTGGGAGTTGAAAGTGAGCAAGGGGTGGGTGGTGTTGTGGCCGGCGTAGAGGCACCTATTGGCCACCGCGAAGCACAATGCTTTCAGCCACGTGGTGCCGGATTTCGGGATGGTGGAGACTATGATATCGGAGTCTTCCGCAATATAGTGCTTTTGCATGGAGATGATGGCTTCGATTTCTTTTGGTTGGCACCAAAATTTTTGATACAGATAGATATTTGAAGTTCTCCAACCTCTCTCTTTTGGGAGTGTGATGAGCAATTCTCTGCATTCTTGGGTTACTTCATCTAGCTCAGCTGGTGATCGTGTGTTGGGTTGGTTTTCTAGGATTTTGGTGATGCCCATTTTTCCAAGATTCTTCTTTCTTTATTTTTTTTCTTCTCAATGTGATGCAAAAATCAAGAAATATGGAGATCCATTTATAGCACTTTGTGTGTGTACAGCGTGCGGGGTCAAATTAAGCTGACCACATGCATAATATAACGCACGACAAATGTTTTGTTAAAATAAAATAATGCCCGAGAAACCCGTGATTCATGAAAAGTCCACGTGTGTCTTATAAAATTTTCATTCAAAAATGATGAATAAGAAAAAATTTTAAAAAAATTATTATTTTATTTTTTTATTATATATTTATTAGAGATGAAAAAATTAAAAAAAATATATGAAAATATTTTTACACTCCTACCTTAAGATAATATTATCCTACATTGAAGAGAAAATAAGTGAAAAAGAGTTGTCCGAGAATACATTCACTCTGCCCAGAGAAAATTTTTCATCATAGTAAATATGTGAAAATGATATAAAATAGATGAAAACATACATTTTCTCTCATTTTCCATCAAAGTAAATGCACCCTTAAAAAAAAGTGGTCTTTTACTTCGTCCAAATGAAAGTCAAAGGGTGCGCCAATAAGGCCTAGTTCAAGTGGCAAAGTTGAGGCACTCAAAGTCTCTCTATTGTGAGAGCACTGAGAGGTCTTTGGTTCAATTTTGCCTGCATGCGGTGTAGTTTTTTCACTTTTATATGGGTAGTGTTTCACCTTTGTGTGGATAATGATTTCATCTGTATGCGATTATTTTTCTAACCTTTGTGTGGATTGTTTATTTAATTATATTTACGTCCCTCTTATAATTCTAATTAAAAAAATAAATCAAATGGTGCTTTTTACATAGGAAGTATTTTGACAATGCGCTGGTTGGTAAAAACAAATATACGGTGATGTGCTGATAATTAGTGGTTAGTTCATCGAATTAGTGGTGAGTGATTAATGATTAATAAACCAATCTACCATAAATCCAACTAAAAAAAATAAAATTAAATAAGGACCTTTTGTTTTGTGTTCTTATATATAGTTGTAATGTGTGTATTATTAATTGAAAAATAGAAAACGATGTAGCTTGATTAACTGAGTTCATGAGGAAATCAAAGTAGCTGGTACTTGCTGTGCCCATCAAACATTTTTCTCTCTTTCTATGTTGAGTCGTTTTCAAAACATCTTCCTAACCTATTTTGAAAATAATATTCATTCTCCACTCACCAAATACACAATTAACTTTTATTAAAACTCGTGTCACCGTCTCTTAGAAAGATGCAGTTTGGGGGACGGAAAGAGTAAATACTTAATTAAAAACAGTAAGATTAGCTTAATCGATCGGGTTATTATTTCTCTTACTTATTAATCGCAACGAATTAATTAAAATAATAATTTTATTTGAATGTCATTAATTTGTATATGTGCGATTCGGAAGATTGCTCACTTGATTTCTAATCCATATACCATCTATCTACTCTTCGTTCCTTAGTTAGCGTCTCTCTGCTATCAATGGATTTATAAGTTTTTTATTTCTCAATAAATTTTAATTCAGCTTCGGACCTGCAAGTCCCTCTCTTGAGTTATTGTTTAGAGTTTGAATATTAATAATTAAATATGCAATTTATTACTCATGCATTATTAATTTTTGAATGTTTTGGTGGTTTGTGTGATTTTTATTTCTATTTTTTTTTTTACTGCAAGTTTTTGTGAGTTTTTTAAGGGCACGTCTACCTTTTCTATTTCTATAAATATATTAAAAGTTGTACAATAATACGATATATTAATCCCAAATTAATCAAGGTTGTGGATCTCCACTTCATCCGTCACGATCCCCCACAAAACTTCATTTGCAATGTAGAGCTAAATCGAAACACATCATAAGATAAAGGGGAAATATTTCTTTATAATCTATCATTTTAATATTTTTTTAAAAACTATCTCAATCTAAGGATAATTACAAAATAAATTATTATAATTATTTTTTCTTATTTATGACCCTTCAGAATTTTCCAATGCTTATTTTTGACGTGTTCCATTGGATGTCCATGCATTCAATCCGATGTGGCCATTTTAAATTAGATGAAATTTTTGATAGAACTAAAAAGAAAAATAATAAAAAAGTAATAATCCACCTATTTCTGTCCCAAAAGTAGTATTTTGGAGTGTACACACACGCACATATAGCATTTTTTTTTATTAAGGGAAAGAGGGACCATGAAGTTTAAATCTTTGACCTCACTCTTTATACAGATGAGTTTCCTTGTTTTGAATATTCTCGAAGTATATATAAAAACTTAATGTAAATATATATGTGTACATATAGATTATTAAATACATAAATTCCAAACTCAAATATTATGTTATCTATTGAAAAATATTAATTGAATGAGATCTCCAACCTCTTGTCAAAGTTCACATAAGTTGATACGATCCTTGCCAGACAGATCGAACGATACGCAAATGGAAGACTAAAACAAATGAACAATGAAATCTCAAAACCTCTGAATCTAACCTACAAAATTATATAGGCGAATGACTTCCCTATATCCCAACATGACGTGGACACAGCAACTCGGGGACGATGAATGACACCCGATGAGGATTGGTTGACTTGCCGTTACGTCGAATAATTGAACTCGTCTTGGAAAAATCAAGAGAAATTCGAAAACTCTCAAGAGAGAAATAAACTCACAATTTGATTAATGATAAAAGCTGAATTTTCGTCCAACAAAGATATGCTATATATATAGGCAAAGACTAAACATAATCTAATAAGAAAACAAACTTAAACAAACCCTAGTCAGCCAAACAAGGCTGTTATTCTCTTAATTTTGAAAATTAAACAAGGCTGCAAACTAATGGGCCTAAAACAACTAAATAAAGTCTTCAAAAAATAAATGAAAGTCTTCAAACTTCGGCCCGCTCGCACGTAATAAGATTAATCAAACATGGGCTCAATTCGCCAACTCCACAATCTCCGATGGCATCTCCGAATTGGTCTCCTCACCATCCGTAACAACTTCACCGTCATCTCGCATGATCATAACTCTCGTGTTTGGACACTCACTCATAATATGCTCAAATCCTTGACACTTGAAACACCTCTTATCTCAATTTCGACCATCGGGAACTGCTGGACTGGCCTGATTTGCTGAACTCGAAGTCTCTACTCGGGACTTAAAAAACGGCTTCTTCTCGTCTCTCGGCGGCGCGTCCTTTTTTCATTGATTCCCTTTGAACGAGGAACCACTAGAAGCTGGTTGGGATTGCCTCCAATTGGCCTGCCTTTGATTGTTGTTGTTGTTGCCCCTCCTCTTGAGTTGATTCTCTATCTTGATAGCCATGTGGACCATATCTTCCAACTCAACATAGTGTTGCAACTCCACCTTATCACGAATATCCCAAGGCAAACCAGCTAAGAATCTCGCCATGGTCGTCTCACGCTCCTCCACTATGTTAGCTCGGATCATGACAACCTCCATCTCCTTATAATACTCATCCACACTCATACTCCCTTGCTTCAAATTCTGCAACTTGTTGAAAAGCTCTCGGTAGTAATGATTAGGCACAAAACGCTTCGTCATCACAGCCTTCATCTCATGCCAAGTCTGAATAGGTGGTTCACCGTTTTTCCTCCTACTCGTCACCATCTGATCCCACCAAACAAGTGCATAATCTGAGAACTCTATTGCCGCCAACTTCACCTTCTTGAGCTCGGAATAGTTATGACAGTCAAACAATAGCTCCTTCTTTCTCTCCCATTCAAGATACAATTCTGGATCGTTTTTCCCTTGGAATGAGGGAATGTTCATCTTGATGTTGCCCAAATTGTTATCTTGATAATTCTGTCCACCATCTCTACGCCAGTTCCCATCGTCTTCTTCTTCATACTCAGAATTCTCTACATACTCCTCATGATGGTGAGTATGTCGAAACTGCTGGCGAACTCCTCTACCACCACGTCCTCCTCGATCACCACATCCTCCTCGAGCGGAATTGGACTGAGACTGCTCGATCTGATCGATCCTCTCATACACCCCTTCCAATTCGGACCTCAGAATCTTTCCCAATTCTAATCTCATTGCCTCCATCATGAACTTCGCCTTTGGATCAGTGACAGGTTGATCCTCCAAATTCGAACCCTGATCATCTTTCTTTGACATATTGACATAGAAAATAAGAAACGGTTAGTAAAAACAAAGTAGGAACCTCACCACCTTACAAGCACTCGTGTATATCACTCAATAATGATTCACTCAGCACTCGTGTATCACTCAAACTATGGCTCTTTTCACTATAATAATCTCACTCTCTCTTGCCTTTTTCCACTCAAGTTCTCTCTCGAATCAAATTCCCTCAATCTACCACTTGAATTCAATCACCAACAAAAACAAACGAAACCACCAAACTGACTCAACGAGAGCACTCAACGAAACATCCCGCAAGACACCACAGCAACAAAACAGACTCTAAAATGATCTATGCTACCTAACGAAGACTTTAAACTCAAAGAAATGCAGACTGAAAAACCCAAAAAGTGTTGCGTAGAAACAGGCTCAAAACGTTCTATACTACCCAAGGAACTCAGAAAACACAACGAGATTTAATCGAAAGTCAGAAATGGTGCACACAGAAACTGCCCCAAAAGGCTCTATTTTACCCAAGGAATCAAGGAACAAAAACTGCACAAGATGATTTTCGGAAATTTCTTTACTCTTTTTTTCTTTTTTTTCAACCCTTACAGAACATGGATTCAGAAAAAAATCAAGAACGAAACAAAAATTTCGGATGTTGGATATGAATGGATGTATATGGACGTGTATAGATGTGTATGGGCGTGTATGGATGTGTATGGGCGTGTATGTTATGGCACTCCAACAGACAGACGGAAGATATATATGAGATATATGAAACCGAAAACAAACAGAAAATATATATGGAAACACGAAAAATATTCAAGAACAGAAACCCTAACAACTGGAATAGCACGGAACAGAAAAACGAAACGAAACCAAACGCAGCAGACGGAACAAAAACGAAACCCTAATGATGTCGTCTACCCTTGACCAAGGAAAGAACGCGAAAACGAAACCTGGATACGAAACGTGACTCTGGTGCCAAATGATACAATCCTTGCCAGACCGATCGAACGATACGCAAACGGAAGACTGAAACAAACAAACTATGGAATCCCAAAACCTATTAATCTAACCCATGAAATTATATAGGCGAATGACTTCCCTATATCCCAACGTGACGTTGACGCAGCAACTCGGGGACGATGGATGACACCCGACGAGGGTTGGTTGACTCGCCGTTACGCTGGATAATTGAACTCGTCTTGAAAAAATCAAGAGAAATTCGAAAACTCTCAAGAGAGAAACAAACTCACAATTTGATTAATGATAAAAGCTGAATTTTCGTCCAACAAAAATATGCCATATATATAGGCAAAGACTAAACCTAATCTAATAAGAAAACAAACTTAAACAAACCCTAATCAGCCAAACAAAGCCCTTATTTCTCTTAATTAATTTCAAAAATTAAACAAGGCTGCAAACTAATGGGCCTAAAACAACTAAATAAAGTCTTCAAAAAATAAATAAAAGTCTTCAAACTTCGGCCCACTCGCATGTAATAAGATTAATCAAACATGGGCTCAATTCGCCAACTCCACAATCTCCGATTGGCTTCTTCATCAACTCTGACTTCCAAACTTCTTCAACTAAGATCATCAAATTATGCTTGAACTTCTTGGCTCGAGCTCTTGTAATTGAACCAGCAGGAACATACACCGAGTCTTACCCTCGAGCTCTTGTGACTTTCTATTTTGCGGTGTTGAAATTTTCTTCTTTGACTAAAAAAAGCTAGGAGTGCTCGCGACGTGGCGTGATATTATTAAAATCAAACTAAATTATAAAATATGATTTGATGATTTAATGAGATCCATTTTAAATTGGATATGTATCCAAGTTGGACCAAATCAAATCGTAGTAACAGTTTGGTTTGCAGTTTATAAAAAAAAATCATACTTCAAAAAAAAATCATCAAGTGTTTTAAGCTTTTTATGTCCATGAGTTTAATTGACACCCGATATTTATAAATTAAGGGCTAGTTTACTATGTATAATAAATGTGAGACAGATACCCATAACTAGGGCTGTCGATCGGTTCGGGTTCGGTTACCCGAATCCGAAATTGCCAAATTTCAATAACCGTTCCCGAACCGTTTTAGAAGTTCGGTTACCCAATACCCGCTTCGGTTAACCAATTGGGTTATTTGGGTATCCGAAATACTCATTTAAAAAATAAAATTCAAATAATTTTTGCTCTATCTACTCTAAAAGAAATTACAAATATATAATATATATTTACAAATATATATTATATATATATTAAATCATTTACAAATATATATTATATATGTAAATTTACAAATATATTATAATATATATGTAAATTATTTGTAAATTTACAAATATAATATATTTGTAAATATATAATATATATTATATATATAATATATCTGTAAATTTACCAATATATATTATAAATTTACAAATTTATAATATATTATATATGATATATTGATAATATATATATTAAATAATTAATAAAATAATTTTCGGTTATTCGGTTAACCCGATCGGTTTTTCGGGTTAACCGATAACCGAAATTTCCAAAAAAATAATAACCGAAACCGATCCATTACCCGAAATTTTCGGTTATTGGATATCTAAACCCGGGAATTTCGGTTCGGTTAATTGGATACCCAAAACCCGATAACCATTTAGACAGCCCTACCCATAACACTCTAATTTATTATATTTGCCTCAAAATTCAAAGTCCTTTATTATCCATGATATTTGTTACAACCAAAGAAAGGAAAAAACCCACTCACACTCTAGTTCCTAGGGTGACTCGAACCCTCGACCTATTGGTTGGAGGAGAAACATCTTACCAACAGACTGCGCTTTATCGTCATTCAAAGTTTTTTATAAATTAATGGTATGTTATTTAATATATGTGTCTTTTGGATTCTGTATCACACCTGAGAGGTGTAATAGCGTAAAATCTATTTTATACTCTCTTTATCCCATTATTTATCGGATATATTCCTTTTTGAGCTGCCCCAAGTAACATGACTTGTTTCTTTTTTTTACTATAATTAAAATTTAATTAAAAATTTAAATAAACTAACTATTTAAACCTAAACCCTACTATTTTTTCAAAGTCACGCTCTTTCACTCTCTCTCACTAAACATATTGCCGCCTCACCCCTGCTTTCGTCTTCTCTTCTGTCTCTTTTGTCACCGCCCTTGCTCCAACCTCGTCGTTATCTTCTCCATCTTGAACAGTCCCCACCACCCCTGTTCCACGCCGCGCCAGATGTCGTGCGCGCTGGTGTCTACGGCTCTTCCGGCCCCTTTTCTCCTCTGCTCGTCTTCGCCATCTCCCCTCTCCTCAAGTTGAGCACCCACGCCATCGCCTCCCTCTTAATCTCTTGATTTCCGGCGAACGGCAGTTAGAAGCTGACGCTGCCGCTTCTTCTTCACAGACTCCACGTGGCTCGTAGCAATGGCTCGGCGGCTTTGATTTGATTTTCGTGGAGCTCATAGCAGTTTGGTTGGGCCCGTAGGACTCCATCCTACACTAGATTTGATTTTTTTGGTTTGTGGATTTAGGAATTTGTGGATTTAGGGATTGAGGGATTCTTTTGATTTGCTCTTTGGGTGTGGATTTAAGTTTAATTAAAAAAATATACTAAACATGTAATTTTCCTTAATTAACTCTAATCTTCATGCCAAAAAGGCACGTGCCATGAATAATGGGACGGAAGTGAATATATCTTACCAAACATGATATATTAGATATCGCAGTCAATGATATTATGTCTTATTCCATACCACGTAGCAAAGCCCTAACAAAATAAAAACTATATACATATACAACCGATGTATTAAATTTTATTTTCTTAAATATTCCGAACTCTAAATTTTATATGTTATAAATAATGATAATAAATAAATCAATAATAAATACATTATATTACGGTATAATTTTTTGAAAAATAAATCTAATAATAAATCATATAGTAATTTATTAAAATTATTAATCAAATCGTATGCTTGAAACGTATGATAAATCAAACCATACAAATCTAGTTTTTCCGATATGACAAATCTAGTTTATTGTACGGTTCATTAAGTCAAAATTCGAATAATCACGGAAGTAAATAAAAATTACTATTACTATTCCTCTATGTAATTAATAAAGAAAAGTTAGGTGTAGCATTTGACATGCTATATACTGAAAACGTAACACATGGATCACGTGTGACGTTCCAATTTCAAGTGTACAATGAAATGAAGCCATTAATGAGTTATTTTACAAATTTCTCAAGTGTATAATACGAACTATTCCCCAAATAAAATAGTAGTAGTACATATATAGCACGTCAAATGCTGTTATCAATCATGGTAAAGTGAATCTCCATCTAAGCTCGATTGCTACTAATTTTATTTTATTCAGAAAATAAAAGCTCCAGCGGGTTGGAATTTTACAAAACAATGCTGCCCGGACAAAAAAAAAATTAGAGGTAGCTGCCCGGACAAAATTAAGGTCTACATAAATTCAAATTTCACAAAGATTGTTTTTTAGATCTGTTTTTGTGTGTATTCCCTAAAAAAATATTATACTTTCCTTAAACACGAGCTATTTATGATGCAAATTTAAATATTAAAATTAATGGACCCTTAATTCAAAAAAAATATATAAAAATTAATGGGCCCTTTACTAACAAGGCCCAAAATCTATTTTTGTGATTCAAGATAATTGGTTCGACCCCCACAAGTCTAGAAGAGGTTAGTTTTGTTTCTGTTTTTATTTTCTCAGGGTGTGTTTACTTTAAGAAAAATAAGAAAATACATTTGTTTTCATCATTTTCACATATTTATTATGATAATTTATTTTTCTTTAATATTTGATAATATTATCTTTAGGTAGTGGTGTGAAATATTTTCAACATTTTTCAAATTTTTATCTCTAATAAACATATGATAAAAAGGGATGAAAAGATAATATTTTCTTATTCATCGATTTTCAATGAAAATTTTACAATCAAAATAAAAGTTAGTTTGTTTGTTTGTTTGTTTTTTTTTTGCTTTTTTTTTAAATTAAGGAGGAGGAGAAGGACTTAGTTAATTAACCTATGTATCAAATACTTCCTCTGATGAGCCGCGAAAGTTAGACAGAGTTCTTTTATTGTCTATGCTCCGTGCAGGAATATTGTAAGCCACGAAAGTTAGACAGGGGATGAGCCTTTAGTGGCAATTGGCGCCGTCTGTGGGAAATTGAGCTTAAGGCGTGAGTTTCGATCTTACATTTTTCTCGATTTTCGGAATTTTCAGATTGAGATTACTGTTCATCGAATAAAAATGGAAAATTGGGGATTTGGGTCACTATTCATCATTGTTCATCGAGGGGGATTGGAAGCTAGATCATTGTTCATCATCAAAGAAAAAATGAAGAAGGGAAAGAGGGGGGCTTTCGATAAAAAAAAAGATGGGGGATCAACTCATTTGGAGGCAAGGGCCGTGCACCGCCGCCTCACAGCAACGTCATCAACGACGTGCCATCGGCCACCAACATCCAACTCCAGTGAAGGTCTGAATCGGGCTCTATCACCACTGGCCTGTCTCAGTTCTCTCGGGGCATACACAATCGAAGCAGGGATCGAGCCCTAACTTCGATCTCAGAAATTCCAGCTGTAGAAACCTGGGCGAAGATCTCGCCATAACAACCCCGAAACCCATTTTGCGCCGTCGTCACGACCGGAACCACCACGCAGCCCATCGAAGGTCTTCATCCACTGTCGACAGGAGAACTCCAAATCGTCGTACCATTTTGCGCTCTGCGCGATTCTGCCCCAACAACAATAGGAGCTCGTCGTTTCCCATCACCATCTCCGATCGTTGAAACCCACGAGAGGGAATGAAGAAAGAAATTCCCAATTCAGATCCAATCGAAGCTAAGTTATCACTGTCTTTCTTTGAATTTGATCTGGTATCAAATTAATTAGGGAAAATGAAAATCGAAATGGCATTTTGTGATTATTTCTCTAAATGCACTTGGGATTGGGTGAATCTCGTAATTCATCCCCTCAATCTTCGACCAACTCGAAATCACCTTAATCCGATCTCTTAAGTTTCGAAAATTATTTTTGGGTTAAGGCACTTCTATTGTTTCTCCGATTTCAGGCGACGACATTATCACCTGATCCCATATAGCCTGACTCGGCCTTCACAGCCGATCACAAAGACTTCAAGCAGGGTACAACATGTTGCAATAGGGGCCTTGTTCAGCTGCGCAGTCAGCTCTGGCCCTCCCTCTCCTCTATTGTTGTTCAGCTGCGCAGACAGCTCTGGCCCGCCCTTCCTCTATGGTTATTTAGTTGCGCAGCCAGCTCTGGCTCGCCTTCTCCTCTGTTGTTGCTCAGCTGCGCAGTCAACTCTGGCCCGCCCCTATCCTCTTTTGTTGTTCAGCTGCGCAGCCAGCTCTGGCCCGCCCTGCTCCTCTATTGTTAGTTAGCTGCGCAGCCAGCTCTGGCCCGCCCTTCTCCTCTATGGTTATTTAGCTGCGCAGCCAGCTCTGGCTCGCCCTTTTCCTCTGTTGTTGTTCAGCCGCACAGCCAGCTCTGGCTCGCCCCTCTCCTCTGGATCCCTGATCAAGTTCAAGCGATCTGCGCAGCCGCCCTGATTAAGCTCTCGGTGAAGACACCAAGGCAGCGCAGGTACTTCGTGCAAGTGGAGTACTCCTTCTCGTCTTCAGGATCGACATAGAAGCTGACTGCAGCGCAGTTGCAAGATATTCTTCTGCATGGAACATGAAGGCATTGGGGAGTGACTAGAGAAAGAAACGCCATTCCTTTGAATATCCGATATGATTGGAAGACCTACAAGGTGCGTTGATAATGTACATGTCCAATTCATGATTCGGGTACTGTTGTATCACTCTTTAACTTCCTGAGTTGTTTTTACTTTTATTGGGAATATCATTTTTTGCATGTGCAACAACAATGTGGGATTGAATAAAACGGGTTCTGAATTTTAATGATTGTATTGGGGATTGTGTTATTAAGTTTAAGAAGCTTTGATAACCTTTATTTAAAAATATTGATTGGACGAAATGTTTGGGAACCGATTGATAATCTAGCTCGCTTGACTAATCTCATCCACGAGTTCAATCAGACAATGTGTATATAATATATATTTGAAACGGGAATTAAAGAATGATCTGCTATTTGATGAAAATGATTTTCTTAAATATGAACTCTTGGCCAAGCATGACGTTGAGAAATGAGTTCTTCAGCCCTGTCATTAAGGGCTCATATATTTTTCTAACGTTTGTGCTTAAGAAACCATACAACACAAGATAAACAGATTTGAGGAAAGTCAAGATGATAAACACCATCACTTGAAAGCTAATCCACTAACAAGTGGTGACTCAGGTACTTTGCAGAATGAAAACTTGTCATTACATGATCTTAGTTATTTTATCGTGAACAAAGGTGTGGCAATGATTTACACGGTCAAAGTTTTGGATTATCTTCGCAATAAGTTTACGATCCTGTTAAAAGAGCCTCTCATTTTTTACTAATCTTTGTATTTAAGAATTCTTACAGCACATGATAAACAGATTTTGGAGAAATACTTAAACAAATATGATAAATATCATATCACGAAAGGGTAACCCACTAACCAGTGGCGACTCAGGTACTTCGCAGAATTGAAGTTTACCACTACATGATTTTCATCTCAGCATATGAACATGATTGAGATTTAGGAGATATTACACTTTAACACTTGGGTAAAATCATGACTTATATTGTCCTTGATAGTACTTATGAAATTATAATAATTATGTCTTGGAAGCTGCACAACTTCTGCATATGTGCCTAGACTTGAAATATAAATTGACTAAGTACATGAAGCTGCATACCTTCTGCATATATGCTAGGGCTTGAAACATAATTTGAATAACTTACTTCGGGACTATAATCATGTCGGCGCTGCCACTAGCATCACAAGTAAGGACACCAAGCACAAGTATACACATAACATGTTTAGTTTAATCATGCACATGTTACTAAGGGGGGAAGTGGAGTATATGCCACCATGTGTATTTTCTCAAAAAAACTTAGCAGGATATTTGAGCCTTAACGGCAACTCAGCCGCGTAGCGGATATTAAAACCTTAAATGGTAACTTAGCCACGATCCGGAACTGTAAGCTTCAGAATTTATCTGAGCTTTCTCAGTGCAGTTATCTCAGTTATTTCAGTTATCTCAGCCTACGCAGCTATCTCAGTTATCAGCCTGCGCAGCAATCTCAATTATTTCAGTTATCTCAATTATCAGCCTACTCAGCTATCTCAGTTATTTCAGTTATCTCAGCCTGCGCAACTATCTCAGTTATTTCAGTTATCTCAGCCTGCGCAACCATCTCAGTTATTTCAGTTATCTTGGCTGGTGGAACTATCTCAGTTATCTCAGTACAATCAGTGCTCACATTATCAGCGTAACTATCTCAGTCATCTCAGCCTATGCAGTCATCTTCATCTAAGTCATCTGCAACTGCAACGTAGATTGCATAAATTGTCTCAGCGCTGTCAATGCAATTATCTCAACACAATCAATGCGATTATCTCAACGCAGTCAGTGCGATTATCTCAACGCAATCAGGGTGATTGTATCAGCGCAGCCAGTGTGGCTATCTCAGCGGAGTCAGTGTGATTGTCTAGTCTAGACTACCACAGATTACCTAAGTCATCTTCGGCGCAGATCGTCTAAGTTATCTTAACTAAGACATTAATTGCAAAACTCAGGCATTAGTTTCAAAACTAAGGCATCAATTGCAAAACTCAGGCATAAATTGCAAAACTCAGGCATTAATTGCAAAACTCAAACATCAATTGCAAAACTTAGGCCTTCATGGTAGGCCTCAATGTCTATGCTCCGGTCCGCGCAGGAATATCGTAAGCCGTGAAAGTTAGACAGGGGATGAGCCTTAAGTGGCAACTCAGCCGCTTTGCGGGTATTTGAGCCTTAAGTGGCAAATCAGCCGCTTTGCGGGTATTAGAGCTTTAAGTCGGTCATCTTTGATGATATTCAAAGAATCAAAAGGAAAAATTACTATCTCGTTCATTTTAGTTCATTTGTAGTACTAAAATATTTTGTCTTTATCTTGCAAAGATTGACAATTTTTATCTAATAAGTCGGAAGGAATTATATATGCTTAGTTGACTTGGGAGAACATCATAGCGTCGACTCTACACCACGCACCACTGGTTGAACACAAAAATGACACAGTTCAACCAGACTAGGAGGGAGTAGTTGATGAGGACTGTAATACTCATCAGCGATGTGCTTAGCAATACAAGAACATCTTACTTGATTACTATTATTATTATTATTATTATTATTATTATTATTATTATTGAAGAAGCCAACCAGCGCAGGTTTAATTGAAGACCTCGGATAATAAAGGGACGACTCGCCTGCGCAGCTCAAGGGGACTACTTAGCACGGGCAACGAGGGAATTCTATTATCATTACCCGAACCAGCCGAAGAAGTCAAGGTGCTTGCGCAACCTAAAGAGCTCGAAGCACCTGCGCAGTATAAAGAACTTGAAGTCTCGGCGCAGTCATAAGATAGCGAAGCTTTCGGCGCCGTCAAACAAGCGCGGATGTAGGGATGGCAATGGATCTTGGACTCGGTCCAGATCCATTTTTCAGGGTCTGGATCTCAACTTTTTGGACCCAACGGATCTGGATCTCAATTTTAAAAACGGATCTGGATTCGGATCTAAAAATCTGGATCTCAATTTTAAAAACGGATCTGGATCCGGATCTAAAAATTTCAGATCCGGATCCGACCCAGATCCGACCCATGGATTCGTTTTATTTAATATATATTTTTTATATTTTGTATTTATTTTATAAATAATATTAAATATATTAAAAATTATAAACAATACACTATCATTTAGAATTAGAATTAAGAATTAAAAATTTATTTTATCTTTGTATTGCATGAATGTATTTTGTGCAATATTTTTCATGATTAAAATTAGATGTTCATTTTGTAACTTTTTTTTAAATTTAATTTAAAAATAGAAGATCCATGGATCTGGACCCGCAAACCCGTGGATCTGACGGATTTGAATCTGGATCCAAAATTTTCAGATCCGCGGATCTGGATTCGGATCTGGATCTGATAGATTAAAACGGATCTAGATCTGGTATTGATGAGATCCGGTCCAGATCCGGCCCGTTGCCATCCCTACGCGGATGGGTCAAACCAAGACTAAAGTTAAGTGTATTAAGGCATTAAAGGGCCTAAATCCAATTATTAGAGTTCATGGGCCTAAGGCCTTTAGGGCTCACTCTCACATCTATAAATAAAAATTTAGCATTAGCATTGGAGGATCATGGTTTATTTCAGAGCAACACTTGTAAAATGTAATTATATCGAAGTATAGTGAAAATCGAAGAACTCCTGTGGACGTAGGTCTTAATGACCGAACCACGTAAATCTTGTCTCGATTATTATTTTATTATTGGGTGTTATTTTCTGCTTCACCACCCTCCATCCCATTACAAATGTCACATTACTTTTGGGCACGAAGATTAAGAATTGTGTAAAAAGTAGATAAAATGGGTTGGTGGAGATTATTTAAATATTAGGTATAGAATATATTGCCAAAAAATGAATTAGACATTTGTAATGAGGCATCTCATTATAAAAAGTGGGACATTTGTAATGGGACGAAAGAAAATATATAATATTTGTGATGAACAAATACATGTAATGGACATAGTATCTACAAATTTATTTATAGAGCTCCCTATTTTATTTGTTCCCCAAAAAAAGTTTCTTCTAAAATGTCATTATAATTAAGAAATTAGATCATCATAGACAGATTTCACCACTATATATACCAAATTACAAATTAATGAATAATTAAATGAGTCAATATATCAAACTAGTCTATTTCTTATAGTAAATTAAAAAAAATACTCACTCAAATAAAAAATTTAAAAAATAGCCAATTTTTATGTTAAATGACTAAATTATCCCTAAGATTAAAATTAAAAAATTACCCACAAATATATCATCACAAATACACTACATATTTTCAAAAAAAAATATCACAACAGATCTCATCTCTCTTTTTCTTACACAGACACACACTCTCTCTCTCTCTCTCTATCATCTTTCTCTCACTTATTTGTCTCTCTATCTCTCTCATCTTTTTCTCTCATGTACTCTCTATCTCTCTCATCTTTTTCTCTCATGTACTCTCTCTCTCTCTCTCTCTCTCTCATCGTTGGCGTGAGATATTTAGATGGAGGCAGGGGAGTTTGGGAATGTGTAGACTAAGATACTATTGAAGAAGGATAGGGATACGTTTACTCTGAAACAGGGATGGGCGTTTTCGAAGAAGATTTACTTCAATGGAGATGAACTTGATAAACCCTCATTTTGCATGGTTTTTATGGCTTATATTCTGTGAATTGTGTCGAAGTTGGGCCCGTTGTGTTATCATTTAGAGTTTATTTCATATTATTTCATGATTTCACGTTTAGGTATAGTTTGCGCCAATTTGATGCAGGAATTAGTGTTATTGGAGCATTGATGATGAGAGGATGTGTCTAAGGGAAGAGATGGACCAGAAACGGCCCAAGATATTAAAACAAGATGAAGAAAATGAGGAAGAACCGAGTTCAGGGATGAAACGGCGACCACTGGGAGAGGTCGCCAATTTTGGGCATTTTGATGAAGAAGAACGGTGGTCAAAACGGCGACCGCCGATCCTGCTGTCCGGATTTTGTACTTGGAAACTGAAAAACGACGCCCGCCGTTTTTGGACTTTTTTATGAAGGAAAACGGCGACCCAAATAGCGCCCGCCGTTCTGGTCGTCGTTTCGTCCGCGTTTTCTAGTTTTTGCGTTTTTTTTATTGTATTTTCGAGTTTAAGTTGGGTTTTTCCCTGAGCCTATAAATAGGGCTCATTATTGACCTATTTAGGGGTCCAGACTTTATTATTTAATTTTATAGCTTTTAGTTTTCTTTGCTTTCTAGAATTTAGAGCTTGAATTGGATTTCTGCAAGGATTGAAGATTCAAGATTGTTACTTTGGTTTTATTACGGGTTTTTATATAATTCAGTTTTTACAATTGCTGACTTTATAATTATGTTTATGTTTTATTTTGCTATGTCTGGCTAAGTTCTTCATCTGATTCTAGGGTTTGTAAATAATTAATTGAATTCATGTGATTAACTTGTTAATACCTTTTTGTCTTTCAGTTTATGATTCATAATTATTGGTGCTTGATTTCTTGTGGATTATCTGGCCAATATTTTGCATGTGTAGCTATTCGGTTTGAGACCTAACGGAGATAACTGTTTAGCGGATTCAGGAATGTATGATATGATTTTAACCTTGAGACCTAACGGAGATAGGTGAATCATAGGGAGTTATTCTTAGGTGCTATTGAGAGTTAGTAGATTTTCTTGAGACCTAACAGAAATAGATAATTTACTAATCTACTGTCATTGCTGCTCTAGCGAGATCGAGTAATTGATTATTTGTGTGATCTCTCATCATAGCTGGATTAAACTGGTAATTATGATTAATAGGTTGATTATGTGAATTCGATTGATGGATTTACATCCCTAGGGGGGTCGTTTTTTATCTAATTTTATATTTGATTCTGATTTGCTCTGTTTATTACTCATTCATTCATTTTAGTGTTTTTCCTGGATATTGGTAGGGTCTTGATAGGATTACTTAAAGTATTTTCGTTTATCAGTTCTCGTGGATACGATACTCTACTTACTATTTATGCTATGATTATACCGTGTTAGTTGCGGTATTTTTATCGCTAATAAAATAGTGATCAAAACTGCTCACAAAATTTTCACAACATTTATTGCACCTATCATGCTTTTGTTCATCACTGGGGCAATAGTATTGGTGTAAATTTGGAAACTCTAGTGTTTGTGTAAAATCTTTTAAGTTATTTTTTCAAAGTTTTTTGTTTGCTTTCTCATGATTTTTGAATATTAAACACTGTTTGGTTGGACATAATATTTGATTATCACTAGAGTTTTTGAATTCGTTACCAGATCTATGAATTCATAACTTAATATTCTTGAATTCACGACCAGATCTATGAATTCACAACTTAATGTTCTTGAATTCACAACCAAATCTATTAATTCACAATTAGTTTGATGATAATTCACGACACTCTGGATGTGTACTATATGGCAACTGTGGAAGAGGCGTAACGACAGTAGATTTGAAGGTAAGTCGTGGGAGTCTAAGAAACCGATACTCGAGATTAAAGCTAGAATGTGGAGTTGGAACAAAAGCTTTAAATTGTTAGATTTGGAGCCAAGCTCCTCCTCCTCCTGGTGTTCTAGAAACATTGCGTCTCTTATTGTGTAGCTTATGTTGGGTACCTCTGGTACCAAGCATTCTTAATAAAAGCTATTTTCTTGATCAAAAAGATTGATAATTCACAACTAGAAATAATGCTAGTCGTGAATTTAAGTTTTAAAGCTTGAATTCACGACTAACAATATTTTAGTTGTGAATTCATTTGAAACTTGAATCCACGACTAATAGTATTTAATTATAGTTGTGAATTCACGCGAATTCACTACTAATAATATTTCTAGTTGTGAATTCACGCAAATTCACGACTAACACTTTTTATAGTTGTGAATTCAAGTTTTAAAGATTGAATTCACGACTACGTTTTAAAACTCGAATTCACGACTAACACTATTTTTAGTCGTGAATTCAATCTTTAAAACTTGAATTCACAATCAATACTAGTTATTCAGTTGTGAATTCGAGTTTTAAAGTTTGAATTCACAACCAAAATTAATGATAGTTGTGAATTCGACTGGTTGCGAATAGGGCTGTAAATGAACAGAGCTACTCGCAAGCTATTCGAGATTCGGCTCGAAAAAAGCTCGTTCGGAGCTCGATTCGATAGTAAACGAGCCGAGCTTGAGCCTGATTTCGAGCTCGAATTTTTTATCGAGCCGAGCTCGAGCCTGATAGTACTTGGCTCGTTGAGCTCGCGAACATGTTTGCGAGCCTATTCATGAACCTTCAGTCGAGCCTTCAATCGAGCTATTGTACGAGCCTTAAACGAATCGAACTCGAGCTTGAATAACATTAATTAAGAAGCTTTTCCCAAATTTATAAGGAATTCGAGCTCGAATATCACATATACAAACATTTAACGAGTCGAGCTCGAACTCAAGCTCGAATTCGACATTATCGAGCATCACCCGAGCCGAGTTCGAACCGAGCTCGAGCTTGGTAAGTGGATTACGAGCCGAGCTCGATCAACAAGATAAAAGCTCGAATCGAGCTCGAGCTGAGCTCGAACACCCGAATATTTAAACGAACCGAGCTCGAGCCTGCTTGTATTCGGCTCGGCTCGGCTCGTTTACAGCCCTAGTTGTGAATTCGACTGGTTGTGAATTCACGCGAATTCGACTGGTTGTGAATTCACGCGAATTCACTACTAACAATATTTA
The DNA here is from genome assembly GCF_028751815.1 of Salvia miltiorrhiza. Taxonomy (NCBI): domain Eukaryota; kingdom Viridiplantae; phylum Streptophyta; class Magnoliopsida; order Lamiales; family Lamiaceae; genus Salvia; species Salvia miltiorrhiza. Next base: position 6,520,623 of record NC_080390.1, on the reverse strand, counting down.
ATATGCATATCAAATTAAAGATCACGATAAGAGCTTTAATTTGATATATTTTATGCAAATATTTGATTTAAAATGTTAAAATTATATTTATTTAAAGACTAAAATTTAAAAAAAAAATCTCTCTCCTCTCTCATCCTTTTTAAATAGGTCTATTTTTAAAATTATTTATTTTTATTTCTTATTTTCATAATATCAGTTTTCACTATTGTGAATTTTTTTTTTCAATATTCAGCTCAAATATATTCAGTTAAAATTAATTTTTTTATTATATTTATAAATATAATAATTGAGTTGTATCAATTTTATATAAATAAAAAAAAATCATGTGCTTTGCACGGGGTGCAAATGCTATTTAAATTAAATACCAATTACGTAGAAAATCTGAAATTGGTGATGGATGGTTAGTAGTTAGCACAACGACACTATAACTATTAATTGCATGGCCAAGGATAAACCCATCGGCAGTTATGATTCGCCTAAACTTGCATCAAGGCGATAATCTTTTTAATTATTATAATTCAAGACATATCTGAGTGTGTGTAATTAAAAAAGTGAAAAAAAAAAAAGAAAAAAAAAGAGAGAGGCTCGTAGTGGTTAGTGTTGATGATGGTGGGAAGTGCACAAGGAGTGGTGCATCTCGTCATTGTTGGTTTCCGATTCTGCAGCTCCGCCGTGACCACCCCACATTCCCGACGGATTTCTCGTCAGCTCCAGCAACGACTCCTTCACATCATCAGCTTCCACCGTCTCCTCATTCTTCCTCTGTTAGAAATAAAAATATACAAATAAATCAATAAAATCCGATATAAACATATCAATATAACACATGAACACATTCAACTAATTAAATGATTGTTCATGTCGAGTTCGTAGAATTGTTCATGTATAATTTTCACTAGATTTCAACTCTATATATACAAACTCTATATATACAAACATAGGTTATGGTTATCATATATGAGAACGTGAGAACAATGTTTTTCTCTATAAAATGAATGCATGCACTAACATTTAATTAATTTAATGCAGTCGAAAACAATAAAATTTCCACTCGCTCTAAGATTCGAACTCATATGCCGCTGCATTTATCTACACCATTGATCTTCACGATCAAATGATTGAGAATAATTTCTTTGCTCTCATTTTATATAATGGTTCTCATTTGAACCTCTCCCTACAAACATACATATACACACACACACACATATATATATATATATAAGGTTGAGTTTCAATACAAATAAAAACTAGCTAAGAACCTTGCACTTGACCTATAGAGTTATTGCAATTAACGTATAAAGTAACTGCATGCATTTTCGTGGTAATAAATTATTCTGTAATTATGCTACTTTTGGAATTCAAACCCAAGACCACTAAAGTAAGATGCTTTATAAGTCAAGTACAGTTATTTTATAGATTAAGTGCAAGAAGTTTGTAGCTTGTATGTTAAGAGAAGTTTTTATAATTTGATCTAATCCCCACGTGTGTGTGTGTATATATATATATATATATATATATAGAGAGAGAGACTGTATGTATGTTTGTTAATAAGTTGGTTGTTGATGGAGAAATTGTTTTGATTTTACCTCGACTTTGAAGATGCTAGAAGCCAAGCAAGTGTGTCTGGTTGTGTTAACATTAGATACTTCGAGTCCCATTGCACAGAGAGACTCCACCAATCTCACAAATCCACCACTTTTATGCTCACAAAATACCTTCACGAAGAACTCCTTCCCATCCACTTGGTACACCTCCACTTGGGGCTACACCACAAATTCATCATTACACAAACACCGCAATAATTAATTAATTAATTAATTAATTACCTCCATTTGCTGCACTTTTTGATCGCTCTCATGCTTCTGTTTGGAGGCGTTGTGATAGCCACTAGCAAGACTCTCCTGCTCGCGTTTAGGGCCGCGTTTTTGTTGAATCTGTGGGAACTCGTCTGTCCTTCTTGCGCTCCCCTCGTCGTCAGACTGCTGTTCCAGCTCGAGTTTCAGGTCGTCCGCCTGCTTTTGCAGCTCCTTCACATACTCGATTGCATCTCCAAGAATAGAAGCTCTATCCAACTGCCCAAACACGCATGCATGCTCAGTATTACACCCGTACGATGCACAATGACTGAAGGGAGGCCCTACCTTAGAAATATTGGGCACCAATGCACGAAGGGCGTAGAGCCTGTCATTGAGCTTCTTCCTCCTCTTCCTCTCGGCCTCAAGGTTCTTTGACTGGGGCCCTTTCCCGGTCCTCCTCCTGTATTTTGGATCATCTTCATCTTGATCATTAGGATCCGAGTCATCCGATCGATTGTTCTCACACTCCTCCTGCATCTGATCGTGAAACGCATTCTCCATTGACGGAGTAAAGATGCACTCCCCCTCCAGAAATATGCCGTTGGAGAGATGGATCCTGTCAATGGAGATGTCGTTAGGCAACTCCATCATCTTCTCATTGGGAGACGAAACCGGCTGCTGGAAGAGGCTCATTGGATCCTTTTGACCGGAGGAGAAGGAGTCTGTGGTCCCGGAGTTACTCATCGTTGTCTGATGCTCCAGGAAGATGCTGCATTGCACCCTGATCAGATCCACCACACCTTCGTCTTCACCCACCTATACACCACCATCGTTGTTACAAATTTGCACATATGATTTTTGAGAAAAAATGTAGTCTATACCTTTTGATTGCGGTTTATAACCAAAACCCTAGCACATGTCTTGTGAACAAGGATTATGGTTTCAATAACTACTGTAGTCTATCTACGGTGATGATCACGTGTAGTGTATGTGCGTGCTTTTTTAACTGATGTAGTATATTGTATTTTCGAAATCGTAGCGTATGTGCATATGTATTTTTTTTGGTTTACGGTTGTCTTAAAACTGTTGTAGTATATTGTACGTATGTATTATTTTTTGTGAACAAATATTACGGTTCAATAACTAATGTAGTCTATCATCAGCAATCTACGTTATGATGTAGTGTATGTGCAGCGGGGGTACGAAAAAATAAATTACCGAAGGTCGGGTTGTTTTGTCACTCCTTTCGATTTTTTTGATTTAGGCGTTTCACTTGCCATTCGTATATGAAATACACAAATATATAATAATACTTTAAAAAGTAAAGAATGCGATAAATTTAAAATCAAATAAAATATTTTTCTTACCTCCAAAACTCTCACTATTATTTTTTAGAACAACTTGTTGCAGTGCACTATGTCAATATCGATTATCTGACTCTATATTCCTCTCTCTAATTTCTTTTATTTTTCTTTGAGGAATCAGAAGTCCTGCCTCTATCTAATTTTTTTTCTTTATTTGAGGAATCAGACGTCTGTTCACCTCTTCTCTCCAATTTCTATTATTTTTCTCTGAGGAATCGCTTGTGATACCTCTCTAATCACAGCCGCCACTTTGTTACATTCTAATGGGCCAAAGGCCCAAAGTCCTTTTTTTTGTAACGGTTGGGACTTGGGATTTGGGGCTGGGGGGACAAAATCAACTAATTAACTTTAAATATATGATACATGTATAATACTACTCTAAAAAAAAAAGACCGCCCCAAATAGATCCGCCTCTGTGTATGTGCGTGCTATTTTTAACTTTTATTTACGGTATTTTCGAAACCTTAAAGTATACGCATATGTATTTTTTTTTTTGATAAATTAACAGTATTAAATAAAGAAATTTAAAGGTCATGCCACAGGGAACTCGAACCCAAGACTTTTGACATTAGGCATTAAGTATTAACCCCTTACCGCTTAACATATGTATTTTTAGTTTTGTTTATGATTGTACGTCTTGAAATTGCTGTATATTGTATGTGTATAAAAACCATAGTCTACGGCCGTCTATAAATTGTAATTAATGTATGTGCATGTGTTTTTGTAAATATTAAATGAAAAATGAATTTATTTTTTATTATAAAAAAGATGAATGATTTATATTATAAAGAATGAATTTTATTTATATAATTATCACTCCATCCACTTTAATATTAATTTCATCTCATCACCTGATTATTCACGAACAACTCCACTAATCCCACGGACAACGGGATCAAAACTCGAGTTCCAATATCATCCTACACTTCAAATATGGATCATTATTGAAATTAACAAAAGAAAGATATAATGAAATTTGAATAATCTATGATCAAGCTAGCCTACTTGTGATGAGAGGCTTGAATCTGAGCTGTGTGAGTAGTTGAGCCACCTAGCTTGGTTTGAGCACAAGGTTTGTGCATGAACTCTGCAAATTTAATTAATGTATTAATACAACATCAATATAGTAATCAATAGATAATTAATGAATTAATTAATTACCCAGAATCCAACACCATGGATGAAGGAATGAGGTCAAGTAAATCACATGACTTGAGCCTTGGATGAGGATACATGACGTCTCTACAAGGAAGGGTAGAAGAAGAAGCCTCGAAGCCGAGCTCGTCGGCGTTGTCTCCTCCGGCACAGCAGCAATCCATCAACTCAATAGACCTAAAAAGATTAAAACAGACATGAAATTAACATCACTAATCAGCTCATGTTTACACTAATGATGATTAGGTTAATTAATTAACCTGCGATCATCGCTGAGCTTCCACAGCACGATGTAATCCCAGCCCTTGATCCCCACAAGGGGCCTAAGCCTCTCTATGAAGCTTTGCACTAGCATTTCTCTGCCTCTTTAATTTCTTCTTCACAACAAATTCATATATATATAATAGTAGTGTCCTTTTTATGCCATGATTTTTCTCAAGATTTTTTATATCAGCAGATTTAATTTGATCGTTTTTACCTCACATATATCCTCTCTCTGTATTGTTATGTGGAGAGCCTAATTATTATTACTCATATTTTGGTAGGTGAGGAACGGAGCATGCATGAAACTTAGCTTCTAAAACGGGTAGGTTACTAGAAATTTGATGGAGTAAAACAAATTAATGTTGGATTATTTTGAATTGTTAAATAAAAATTGTTATAATACAATGAAGAATAATTAATATTCTATATTTTCCATTTATAATGTCACAATTTTCTTTTTGATCTGTCTAATTTATAATGACACTTTCTCAAAAATAGAAATAATTTGAATCGCTAACTCTCTTTAATTCTTGTGCTCAACTTACTTTATATCATACACAATTGATACAAGTGGTCCACATTAATTTTACGCGCTAAACACTTTTTTCTTAATCTCCATGTCTAGAAAAAAAATGTATCATTATAAATGGGACGGAGGAGTATTTGATAGTAAAATTGAAGCTAATTAAAATATATTATAAGATTAATTGTATGTAAATCTAAAATATTTTCAGAAATTCGAGAATTACACCTAAACTTTATTTTTCCCTCATGATACCTTTCATTTTATTTTATTTTCTAATTTTGATGCGGTCGTCAATTTTCTTCAATTTTAATATGATGTGACTATCAAAATGAGACGCTGAACACATCAGACGAATAAAACGCTAATTTGATATATACAAAACCCTATTAACAAATAATTACGAAATTAAACTAACTATGAATTGAAATTGAAAAGAAAAACCTAAATTAAATTATATATCTCCTATAACTACGGCAACGCCTTTTGCATGAAACATAAATCATAACGTTCTTAACTAACTCTACAACCACATCTCTTCAAATTCTTTTTCTTCCTTTTCTTTAAAGCGTACGTGTACAACCACTTTATGCTTGATCTTCCTTTTAATTAGAAGACACTATGGTGAAATTTGAAATTTAGATCTCTCTATTTACATAAAAAGTCTTTTATTCGTTTGTTTCTTTATGTCTCAATCAGGGATGACAATTTATGCGCGGGTAACGAATATCCGCGAAAATTCAAACCTATTAGGATGGGTTTGAGAGGCATTTAATATCTACGGATAGTTTCGTGGTTACAATTCACTATCCATTTAGTTCGTGGATATGGGTATGGATAGTTACTATCCATACCCGTGAAACTCGTCTACCCGCGAAAAATATCCGCGAAAATACCCGTTAAATACCCACAAAAAAAATCCTAAAAATATGGGCTTTGAATATACATTTGAGATATGGGGCAACATATTTTTAATCTAAATAATTGTTTATTTCATAGGTCAAGGAAAGAATGAAAGTTTTTGGACATGTCTTGAAAATGAAGAAGAAGCTTTCAATGAAGATAGCTATATTTCTACTGTTGAGCAACCATAGAACTTTGTTGGATTTTATATTTTAGTTGATGACTTTGGATTTAAACTTTGTTATTTGTGGATTTCAACATGGATGAAAGATGTGGATTTGAACTATGTTATTTGTGTTGATTTTTTTTTTGTATTAAATTTGTTATAAATTTATAATTAAATTATGTTTTGCGGGTATCCAATGGATAGTGGGTGGTGTATAGTGGGTGACGGGTATCCGACGGATAGCGGGTTCGAGGATACCCGATGGGTAGCGGGTATCCGTGGTTGGCGGGTTTGGATACCATTTGATATCCATGGATAGTTTCGTGGTTAAAAACCACTATCCATTTAGTTCGTGAGTATAGGTATGGATAGTCACTATCTGTACCCATCGTACCCGATTGCCATCCCTAGTCTCAACTACTCACCTGCAAATCCACAGTTATATTTAATCTGTATGAATTTGAAATTCATACTTCATATTTAATTGATTTTTGCATCGGAAATCATATTTCCATCATACAAAATCTTGTATATCTCTTCCCAACAATAAGCTTAGAAACTGTTTGCTTTGAGGTATAAGTAAGGAATAAGTTTCATTTATCACCGTATACCTCGTTTATTTTGACGTAATATAAAAATTCAAGTAGATGGTATAATTTTTGAGCAACATCTTTTTCCTTGGAAAATGGATAGTTTTATACCTAAAAGAGGGTGGTATCATTTATGATAACTTATAATTAGTGGATAAATATATTATTATTCAAACCAAATAAGATATAAACATTGTGATCCCCACTTTAAGTGATAAATTTATACCTCATCATATTATTCCTCTATTTAGAGAGAGATAAAAAGCAAACGCGCCCATAGAGAAAAGTGGCAATTCTTATTATTTTAGTGATAGTTTGATTAATATATAAGACTAAAGGTACCGGATTCAAGTTTTGGCATGCGATCTTTAAAATTATTTGTTCATTGATTAAAAAAAATTGTGTGCGCGTGAGATAATATGGTTAATGTCAAAGGACAAAGATCTTCTATTTGAGTCTATCGTCACAGAGTCCTTAATTGTATTTGTGTATCCTATTAAAAAAAGTGACAATTATTGTGTTCGTGTATTTGTTTCTCTTAAAAAAAAGTGACAATTATTATATATGCTTTTAAAATATTTTTTTATCTTATTAACAAAAAAAGTGACAATTATTGTGTGCGTTTATTTTATGTGTGTTGACCTAGACTATCTAATGGTAGAGTGGTTAATATTCAAGGTTAAATATCTTATCTTATCACTACAAGAAAAATGCTAATAGACAACATGCGAAGCGTGTCATCTATTTGAAAATCGCATGTCATGTATGTAGGTGTAGTCTATTTGAGGGCGCTAATAGACAACATGCGCACGCGCGTCGTGTAATGACCCGCTCTTTTTTTTTTATTTTATTTATTTAAGATTAGTAATGCGATAATTAATTATTGCATCTTTCAGTGATGAAACCCAATGTTGATCTATGTTTGTTTTCGACTTATGATTTTGAGTTATATAAAACTTAAAGCAGAGTTATTATTTTATTTCGCGTGAGAAACCGCGATAAGGATTATTGAGCAATCAATAATTTTTATTCCAAGTTCATAACTGACTTAGCAAAGTCATGTTATTTAGTAGAAATATTATTTATATTATTAGTTGTTATTATTTTTGTACTTGTTTAAGTCGTGAATTTATTCCCGCTTGAGAGGAGAATTAAATCTTCGGATTTAATTTAGAATTATTTTTACAGTCTATCGATATTAATATCAAGCAGATACACCATCACACGTTACATATTACAGTTATAAAAATTCTTTCCTATACTCCTATTACACACCGGCTGCATCATCAAAGGTGAATGAGTAAAAGAAAGAAGAAAAGAAATAGGAGAAAGAAAGGAAATAGGGAGGAAATAGGAGAAGAAACAAAAGAGAGAGGAGGCGTGCGTGTGTAAAGCAGCAACAGCTCTGCCACAGCCGCCCAACTCTACCAATCCCCTTCTCCCTACACCCTACCCCTATTCCTTAGCAGCTGCCAGCCACCCCACTTCACCAATCTGTTAGTCAAAGGTTCTACAATTTTTTCAAGTTTGGCAGCAACTCTTTCCATTTTTGCTGCTTGCAGCAACATTCCCTTTTGTCAACATTTGCTGCCACCTGCAGAAAAACACAACTAAAACACCACCTAGCAGAAGTGTTATTTGCTAGAGAGTTCATTGAGACTTCATTAACGTGAGGGACAGAGCTGCCCAACTTCCGCCAAATCCTCAAGGTAAGCTTCGGCTTGAACGTTTCCACTTCCTGCCATAACCTCCACCTGCATTTTAAAGCAATAACACCTTCCTTGTATTTCAGTTATTCCCCATCTCAATCATCAATACCACAACAGCCAACCAACAAGCTAGATACTCAAGGTAATTTGCTATCTCAAGTATTCAATTCAGTTCGCATCCATATTTAGCATAATCATAGTTCATCTACCTCAAATAGCCATGAAATACTTTACAACAGGAGGATTTATATACTTCACATTCACAACCTGATGCATTCTAGAATAGCAAGTTGTAAGAATTTCCCCAAATCCTTAACAACTACTAGAAACTAGAAAGGAAGAGAAAAGTGGAACTTAGCTCTTAGATGGGGAAGGGCCGACTGCCTCGTGTGGTTTGAGACAAAGACGACGATAACGGTGGCAGGGGCGAACTCTCTCGGCCTCGCCGAGACCCGAGGCGACAACTACGGCGTTGCCGATCTAGGGGAGAAGAAGAAGACCGGCACCAGGGCCTGGAGCAGCAACCGCTCGACTGGGGCGATTTTTCCCTTTTCTGAAACCTAGGGCTCGACGTCGGAGAGGGATACCAGACGACGACTGGCGCCGCTCCCAGACGACGACCGGCGTCGTTTGAGTCGCCGGATTCAGACGAGGATGCGGCTGCGACGAGGATTTCCAGAGTTAGGGCTCGATTTAGGGCACGCCTTTTTGCCATGGACGAGTTCAGCAGAAGAACAGGGGAGAAGAACGCCGGAGTTGTGTGCGCCGGCAGCTGAGTGGCCGTAGAAGGCAGGGCCGATCGATTTGGAGAAGAGGCCGAGCGGCCGGCCTTGAGGAAGAAGCAGAGCGTCGGCTCCGTGAGAAAGAGAGAGGCCGAGAGTTTTGAAAGGGAAGAAGAGATTGGACTGTGTTTGTTTATTTCTTTTGGGCCACTCCCTTGTTAGTTGGGCCGAGTTATTTTAAGTTTGGGCCTTTTTCTTTAATTGCTGTATGGGCTTTAAATTGTTTTAAAAGAATTGGGCTGAGATAGTTATTGATAATTTCTTTTTCTAATCCCATTTATATTCCGTTGGGCCAGTTTAATTCTTCAGTTGGGCCGATTAAATTGCCTATTGAACTAAGATTTATTCTTTCCAGCCCACATTAATTATTATATCATTGGGACACTTTCGTTATTTTATTTAGACAGCTGCAGTGCTTTAATTCAAGCCATTCTTGAATTAATTAGTAGGCTATTTTATTGAGCCTCTTAATTAATGAGCTTATTACTATCTCCTTCAAGCCCAAATAATTTAAAGAGGACTGTTATCGTTTATTTCATTAAAGCCATTTGTTTTATTTAATTAATCGGCTACCTTATTTTGAGTCATTAATTAATTGAAGTTACATTAGTGATTATGTTCTACTGTTAAGCCCGATAAATTCTACAAGGTCACATCTCGATTAAAGCCGAGTTAGTTCTTTTTCTTCGATCGAATATAAGAGCGAGATTATTTATTTTACGAATTAGAATGTTCCGATGAAAAAGGAAGAATCACAACTTTATTCGACCGCGATAAACGAGAATTAGCTAAATTTATTAACGAGGATTTTATAGTAAAATTTCCCGACTATCGCTCAGAAGATTAGTTCATGCATACCAGATTCATGCATGTTGAATTATGCATTCTCATTCTGAGAATTTTTCCCGAGTAAGTATCTTATGTATTTTCTCGAAATCAAGGTCAAGGTCGGGAATAACAGTCAATCAAGGAACCACTGAATCATAAAGATTTCATATCAGGTGGGCATTACTTTCATATATATCAAATGAGTTTAAATGTTACGTTCAAGCAAGTTATTTCATGATAAAATCTTTGAGTTAAAGTTATTTCAAGTATTTTCTTGCCATAAAATGTTTCAATTTTAGTATGATATCTATCTGCTTTGGCTTTGCCAATGATGCAATCGAATTCGGGTCCTGAGCAGTTGATAGCTATCCTGCCAGGGCTAGTGTACACCAGTGACCGTGAGTCATCTAGCGGGTTGGCCGGTCAAGTGTTTGTGAGAGGTGGCCACCTCTCCGGCACACAGTTCCAAATATGATAGATTACAAGAGAACTTAGACTGATCAGTCGAACTTTAAGAATCACAAACGAATTTAGTGAGCTTGGGCCTATTTCACATAAACTCCCTTGTTGCACTGTTAAGATGGCATGACAATTTGATTATTTCAATGAAAATTTCTATAGGCATATGTACCCACTGAGTACTTTTGTACTCAGCCCTGCATGTATTTCTAAATGTGCAGGTTGAGCAGTAGCCGGTGGTGATGAAGTGACGAGCAGGAAACCCCTTTTGTCTGAAGCCATATGTATTAAAGAACTCTTGAGTACATGTCTTCATACATGTAGTCAGAACCTTCTTCCGCTGCGTACTCAAAAGAATTTCATGTTATTTTAGCTAAGTCGGAGCTATCCGGACTTACTAGTTTGACTAAGTCATTACGACTCCAACTTTGTTGTAAATGTTCCCTTCGTTGTTAATGTTTAAGTATATTTCTTCGTCGTTTATTTCTTATTCGTTCATCCCCTTTCTATCCCGCTTCTTATCTCCAACCCTTGGTCATAGTTTCCCGGCTTAATTATCCTTAATTAAGACCAGTCGTGACAGAATGGTATCAGAGCAGTTCATTTGCTCTGAACTCAAGAGTTACCCAATTTCTCCCAGTATGATCCCTAATTTGCAAAGTCAGTCGACAAAAGCTCAACACTTCATCACGTCACCATGCTCAACAAAAGGAAGGCAACAGAAAGTTTTGAACGTTGAAGTTTATATTTCACCTTTATGCAAGTGTTTATTTTTACTTATGCCTTTTATGGAGAAGTTACTCAATGAACTTAGATGCGCTAAGGGTGCATGATCACGAATGTGAGCAGAATAGTATAAGCAAATTAGCAGGAACACTTTTGCTTTTCTTTGTAGATTGAGGTGATTAATAAGTTACAAGGGTTGTGAATCAAATGTGAAATCGACAAACAAATACAATGTGGAATAAAGAAAGGTGTCACGTACGAGGTAGTGACATGGGCATAGATCTTCGTTCGGATTATTCGCGCAAAGACGGAATACTGAATTAACTATTGCCTTAATTAGTATGTCTTGGACACTTCTCATGATAGTGAGAGTGCTACACATAGTTAGCTGAATCGTTCTACATCGGAGTTGCATTTTCGAAACCTTAGCTAGTACTAGTTATCATGATAGAGACTACGTGATGAATACCCAAGTCTAATGTTAAACCCCTACTGCTCCACACCAGCCTAGAGCCACTACGGTCTAGATTCGCACAGGTGACGATCCTAACAGCGGGGTCACAGAGAAGTTAGTCCACCCGACCATCGTTGCCCAGGCCGCGGACAGAGGGGAAGATGAGTTACACCCATGTAGTGAAGACATAGGGAATGATCCGGAAGAGGACTCGGAGAAAGAGGACCCCGAGGAGGACATACCTGCTACTCCAACTAGCGGCTAGGCTCTGACTCAGGGATCTTATACTTAACCCTCGTAGATAGGGCCTTATGTACCTAGTAGGTTGTTGTGTAATTATTCCAGAAGCATATATAGTTCTGATGTTTTTATACGCCTTATGATGGCATAGTCTTTTGTGTAGTAATAGTACGGAGACGTAAGATGTTGAGGCGTTCAGTGAACTAAGTACTTTTGTGATAGCTTAACCAGATAGCCAGTACATCATGTGTTGTACTTGGATGGATTCATAAATCTAGATCTTTATGATGATGTAAAGTCCTCACTGAGGCAATTTTCCTATGTTATAAAGCGACCTTACCGGTCTTTCGCGACGAGTCGCCCACCAATGTTACTTTATATGTTTTGCCTATGTTTAAGGATGAACGGAATATGAGAAGTTGCACAGAACAATAAGAATAATAGTGTACCATGATATGCTTGCACCGACATTGTGATTCTAACCCAATAGAATGCCACCAAAACGAGAACGTCCAATAGGAGGGGGAAGGATTCCCCGAAATGAGGATAGAGGCCTGGAAGCAGGTCCAGAACTAGAAATAGTTCCACCACCTGTTCAGTCAGAACGACGAATTGAGGAATTATTCCTGCGATAGAACTCACCTACCTTTAACGGAATAGGGGACCCGGCAGAAGCTGAGGCTTGGATACGCGTTATTGAGCGCATCTTCAACTTTTTACGCTGCACTAACCAAGAGCGCCTGACTTGCATGCTTTTTTTTTTTTTTTTTTTAGCTAACTGGATCAGCTGATTTCTAGTGGGAAGCAAGAAGAAAAACGATGACAAATGAACAATTGGAAAATTTGATTTGGGAGCAATTCAAGGCGAGTATATATGACAAGTACATACCCAAGAGCTATCGCAAGAAAAAGGAAGCCGAATTTTACAACCTGAAACAAGAAAGGATGTCGGTAACACAATACGACAGAATGTTCTGCGATATGCCTAGGTATGCACCGGAGCAGGTTGACACGGATGAAAAGATGGCTGAGAAATTCTGTGCCGGTCTGAGGCACAAGATTAGGATGGCTTTGGCAAGCTACGAAGGATTGTCCTATACTGAGTCGCTCAGTTGAGCGTTAGATATTGAAGCGGCAATGCCGGGAGAAAGACTAGCAACAGCAACTGCACCCGCACCGCCGCCTAACCGGAATCATGACCAGAATTTCAAAGGAAATAGGAAATGAGACAACAATAACCCTGGCCAAGCCGAGAAGAGGCCATGGCAGGGACAGACCTTCCAGTCACCAAGATATGGGAACCAAAATGTGCAAAGACAGATGGGAGGTAATCAGCAAAGAACTCCACCTTGTCCCAGGTGTAACAAGAATCATGGGGGAATCTGTAAGGCTGGTAGTGATGGCTGCAATATCTGCCACTAGAAGGGACACTACGCGAAGTAGTGCCCGAACAAGCAGTATAGAACAAGTTCAAAGCCGAACATACCTATTCAAGCTCCACACCTGCGAGCAATCCAAGCTCTACCCCAACCACACCTTGGACAACCACAATAGAATCAACAGCCACAGCATCAGCAGTTGCAATATCAACGCCCACAACAGTATCAGCCTCAACAGCAACAACCGTTTCAGCAATAGCCTCGACAACCACCACAGTAACAGCAGAAGCAGCATGGATGACCTCGTCATGCTAGAGCTTATGCGATGAGACAAAAGCAGCCCGAGAACAACCAGGGTAACCTGGCAGGTATGGGCATGCTGCACAATACTCCTGTTGTACTTTTTTTTTTTTTTGATTTTTTTTGATACGGGCGCATCGCATACTTTCATTGCAAGTGCATGTGTTGATGCATTAAGACTTAAGACGGGAAGAGCCAATCAGAAGTTGAGTTTATTGTCACCAATAGGAGGGATGACGACAGTAGATCATGTGTGCTTGAACCTGGAACTGAACATAGGGTCACGCAAGATTGTAGTGAACAACTCGTAGGTTATACCGATGAGAGACGTGGATATAATCCTAGGATGGATTGGCTAGCTGAAAACCACACCACCATCTTGTGCAATGAAAGACGGATATCTTTTTGACCCCAGGGAGGGAGCCGACACATTTCCACGAGATTGGCATGGAAAGGAGAAAAGTGATCATCTCCGCTCTACAAGCAACAAAAATCATGAAGAAATGACACCCGGCCTACCTCGTGTATTTTCACGGAGCGCAAGGAACTAAGAAGAACATAGAAGATGTAGCAATCGTGTGAGACTTCTCAGACGTATTTTCAGAGATCTTAACAGGACCACCACCAGATAGACAAAGCGAGTTTACCATTGATTTGGAGCCCGGGTCAGCTCTCATTTCCAGGGCACCATACCGGATGGCTCCCAAAGAATTGGAAGAGCTCAAGATACAACTGCAAGAACTTTTGAATCTTGGATTTATTAGGTCAAATGTATCGCCTTGGGGCGTACCCATACTTTTCGTAAAGAAAAAGAATGGCACGTTACGAATGTGCATAGACTACAGAGAGTTGAATAAAGTAACACTCAAGAACAAGTATCCCTTGCCAAGGATAGACGACCTCTTTGACCAGATCAAAGGGGCAAGTGTGTTTTCAAAGATTGATTTGCGATCGGGTTATCATTAGCTGAAGATTCGTCCAGAAGACGTACCCAAGATGGCCTTTCGAACTAGATATGGCCACTATGAGTTTGTGGTTGTGCCATTTGGACTAATCAACGCACCAGCCGTATTCATGGACCTCATGAATCGAGTTTTTCATCTATACTTAGACAATTTGTCTTAGTATTCATCGACGACATCTTGGTATACTCAAAGAACGAGAAAGACCATGAAGAATATTTGAGAATTATCCTAGCGTTGAGGATGGAGCATCTTTATGCCAAGTTCAACAAGTGTGAGTTTTGGCTCAACGAAGTCACGTTCTTAGGGCATTTTATGTCATCAGAAGGGATCAAAGTGGACCCTGAGAAAGTACAAGCAGTGCGAGATTGGAGATCGCCGACTAACCCCAATGAGATAAGGAGTTTGTTGGGATTAGCAGGATACTATCAGAGGTTCATAGAAGGATTTTCCAAAATCGCAAGACCAATAACGCAACTACTCAGAAAAGAGATAAAGTATTCTTGTACAAAAGAGTGCGAGAAGAGCTTCCAAGAACTCAAAGAAAAGTTTACTACCGCACCAGTGTTAGCCGTTCCAACAGCTGACAAGGACTTTGTGATCTACACCGACGCGCGTTCAATAATAGACTTGGTTGCGTGCTAATGCAAGAAGGAAAGGTGATAGCATACGTATCACGGCAGCTTAGGCCACATAAACTTGACTACCCAACTCATGATCGGGAATTAGCCGCAGTGGTACACGCACTGAAGATTTGGAGACACCACCTATATGGAGTTAGGTGTGAGATATTCACAGACCACAAAAAAAAAAAAAAAAAAAAAAAAACTTGAAATACTTTTTCAAGCAGAAGGATCTCAACATGAGACAGAGGAGATGACTCGAATTAGTGAGGGATTATGACTGCGGTATTAACTACCACCCGGGTAAGGCCAATGTAGTAGCTGATGCATTGAGCCGTAAGACTCAATCTAGGTTGGGATATCTCGTCACCCAAAGGAATGAGCTCATCGAGGAGTTTGGAAAAATGAGCATAGAAGTGGTTAAACCACCAAGAATGATAGCAAGTGTTGTTGCAACGATACCCAACTTGAGGAAAATGATAATAGAAGCACAAAGAAAGGACAAGAAAATGGAAAAGCTTCGAGAAGCAATAAGGAAAGGAGACCTCAAGAACTATAGGAAAGCATCGGATAATGTTATCTTCTTTGAGGAAAGAATATGTATTCCCCACGACGAGGAGCTTAAAGATAAAATCATGAGTAAAGCTCACGATACCCCTTATACTGCCCACCCAGGCAGCACTAAGATGTACCAAGATTTGAAGAAGTATTTTTGGTGGGAAGGTATGAAACGAAACATAGCATCATTTGTAGAGAGGTGCCTAGCTTGCCAGCAAGTGAAGGCTTTACACCAAAGGCCATATGGAAAGTTGCAACCTTTAGAAATTCCGGAATGGAAGTGGGAACACATTGCAATGGATTTTGTGACTAGTTTGCCCAGAACAATTAAAGGAAACACTGCAATTTGGGTAATAGTGGATCGACTCACGAAGTGTGCCCATTTTATACCGATACCGATCACATATGGATCAGATAAGCTAGCCCAGTTGTATGTCAATGAGATTGTACGCTTACACGGTATACCCGTGTCGATCACATCTGATCGAGACTCAAAGTTCACATTTAGATTTTGGATGAGCTTACAGAAAGAGTTAGGCACGAGACTGAATTTTAGCACCGCCTTCCACCCACAGACAGACGGGCAGTCTGAAAGGACAATTCAGACCTTCGAAGACATATTAAGAACAGTGGTGTTAGACAGGGGTAGAAGTTGGGAAGCAGTGTTGCCATTGATCGAAGTTGCCTATAATAACAGTTACCAGGCGACCATCGATATGGCACCATATGAGGCTTTGTATGGAAGAAAATGTAGATCACCGCTTTATTGGGATGAAGTGGGTGAAAGGAAAATTTTAGGACCGGATGCGGTCAGTGAGATGATTGAGATAGTTCGCCAGATTCGAGGCCGAATAAAGGAGGCGCAAGATAGACAGAAATCTTACGCTGATGCACGCCGAACCGAGTTACAGTTTGAATTAGGAGACAAGGTCTTCCTGAAAGTATCTCCCTCCAAGGGGATAACTAGGTTTGGTGTCAAAGGAAAGCTTAGACCCCGGTTTGTAGGACCATATGAAATCCTAGAGAGGATAGGTCCAGTAGCTTACAGGTTGGCGTTACTGCCAATCTTTGGAAACATTCATAATGTCTTCCATGTGTCACAACTTAGGAAATACGATTTCGATCCGAAGCATGTGATCCACCAAGAAGAGATGATTCTTAGCCCATATTTGAGCTATGAAGAAAGACCCGAAGCCATTCTGGATCGAAAAGTGCAACAACTCAGGAATAAGACAATCACATCAGTGAAAGTCTTATGGAGACACCACGAATAAGAAGAAGCTACGTGGGAACTTGAAGACAAGGTGAAGGAGAAATATCCCGAATTGTCTTAGCAGAATTTTTGCAAATTTCGGGACGAAATTTTTGTTAAGAGGGGTAGTATGTAATGACCCGCTCTTTTTTTTTTATTTTATTTATTTAAGATTAGTAATGCGATAATTAATTATTGCATCTTTCAGTGATGAAACCCAATGTTGATCTATGTTTGTTTTCGACTTATGATTTTGAGTTATATAAAACTTAAAGCAGAGTTATTATTTTATTTCGCGTGAGAAACCGCGATAAGGATTATTGAGCAATCAATAATTTTTATTCCAAGTTCATAACTGACTTAGCAAAGTCATGTTATTTAGTAGAAATATTATTTATATTATTAGTTGTTATTATTTTTGTACTTGTTTAAGTCGTGAATTTATTCCCGCTTGAGAGGAGAATTAAATCTTCGGATTTAATTTAGAATTATTTTTACAGTCTATCGATATTAATATCAAGCAGATACACCATCACACGTTACATATTACAGTTATAAAAATTCTTTCCTATACTCCTATTACACACCGGCTGCATCATCAAAGGTGAATGAGTAAAAGAAAGAAGAAAAGAAATAGGAGAAAGAAAGGAAATAGGGAGGAAATAGGAGAAGAAACAAAAGAGAGAGGAGGCGTGCGTGTGTAAAGCAGCAACAGCTCTGCCACAGCCGCCCAACTCTACCAATCCCCTTCTCCCTACACCCTACCCCTATTCCTTAGCAGCTGCCAGCCACCCCACTTCACCAATCTGTTAGTCAAAGGTTCTACAATTTTTTCAAGTTTGGCAGCAACTCTTTCCATTTTTGCTGCTTGCAGCAACATTCCCTTTTGTCAACATTTGCTGCCACCTGCAGAAAAACACAACTAAAACACCACCTAGCAGAAGTGTTATTTGCTAGAGAGTTCATTGAGACTTCATTAACGTGAGGGACAGAGCTGCCCAACTTCCGCCAAATCCTCAAGGTAAGCTTCGGCTTGAACGTTTCCACTTCCTGCCATAACCTCCACCTGCATTTTAAAGCAATAACACCTTCCTTGTATTTCAGTTATTCCCCATCTCAATCATCAATACCACAACAGCCAACCAACAAGCTAGATACTCAAGGTAATTTGCTATCTCAAGTATTCAATTCAGTTCGCATCCATATTTAGCATAATCATAGTTCATCTACCTCAAATAGCCATGAAATACTTTACAACAGGAGGATTTATATACTTCACATTCACAACCTGATGCATTCTAGAATAGCAAGTTGTAAGAATTTCCCCAAATCCTTAACAACTACTAGAAACTAGAAAGGAAGAGAAAAGTGGAACTTAGCTCTTAGATGGGGAAGGGCCGACTGCCTCGTGTGGTTTGAGACAAAGACGACGATAACGGTGGCAGGGGCGAACTCTCTCGGCCTCGCCGAGACCCGAGGCGACAACTACGGCGTTGCCGATCTAGGGGAGAAGAAGAAGACCGGCACCAGGGCCTGGAGCAGCAACCGCTCGACTGGGGCGATTTTTCCCTTTTCTGAAACCTAGGGCTCGACGTCGGAGAGGGATACCAGACGACGACTGGCGCCGCTCCCAGACGACGACCGGCGTCGTTTGAGTCGCCGGATTCAGACGAGGATGCGGCTGCGACGAGGATTTCCAGAGTTAGGGCTCGATTTAGGGCACGCCTTTTTGCCATGGACGAGTTCAGCAGAAGAACAGGGGAGAAGAACGCCGGAGTTGTGTGCGCCGGCAGCTGAGTGGCCGTAGAAGGCAGGGCCGATCGATTTGGAGAAGAGGCCGAGCGGCCGGCCTTGAGGAAGAAGCAGAGCGTCGGCTCCGTGAGAAAGAGAGAGGCCGAGAGTTTTGAAAGGGAAGAAGAGATTGGACTGTGTTTGTTTATTTCTTTTGGGCCACTCCCTTGTTAGTTGGGCCGAGTTATTTTAAGTTTGGGCCTTTTTCTTTAATTGCTGTATGGGCTTTAAATTGTTTTAAAAGAATTGGGCTGAGATAGTTATTGATAATTTCTTTTTCTAATCCCATTTATATTCCGTTGGGCCAGTTTAATTCTTCAGTTGGGCCGATTAAATTGCCTATTGAACTAAGATTTATTCTTTCCAGCCCACATTAATTATTATATCATTGGGACACTTTCGTTATTTTATTTAGACAGCTGCAGTGCTTTAATTCAAGCCATTCTTGAATTAATTAGTAGGCTATTTTATTGAGCCTCTTAATTAATGAGCTTATTACTATCTCCTTCAAGCCCAAATAATTTAAAGAGGACTGTTATCGTTTATTTCATTAAAGCCATTTGTTTTATTTAATTAATCGGCTACCTTATTTTGAGTCATTAATTAATTGAAGTTACATTAGTGATTATGTTCTACTGTTAAGCCCGATAAATTCTACAAGGTCACATCTCGATTAAAGCCGAGTTAGTTCTTTTTCTTCGATCGAATATAAGAGCGAGATTATTTATTTTACGAATTAGAATGTTCCGATGAAAAAGGAAGAATCACAACTTTATTCGACCGCGATAAACGAGAATTAGCTAAATTTATTAACGAGGATTTTATAGTAAAATTTCCCGACTATCGCTCAGAAGATTAGTTCATGCATACCAGATTCATGCATGTTGAATTATGCATTCTCATTCTGAGAATTTTTCCCGAGTAAGTATCTTATGTATTTTCTCGAAATCAAGGTCAAGGTCGGGAATAACAGTCAATCAAGGAACCACTGAATCATAAAGATTTCATATCAGGTGGGCATTACTTTCATATATATCAAATGAGTTTAAATGTTACGTTCAAGCAAGTTATTTCATGATAAAATCTTTGAGTTAAAGTTATTTCAAGTATTTTCTTGCCATAAAATGTTTCAATTTTAGTATGATATCTATCTGCTTTGGCTTTGCCAATGATGCAATCGAATTCGGGTCCTGAGCAGTTGATAGCTATCCTGCCAGGGCTAGTGTACACCAGTGACCGTGAGTCATCTAGCGGGTTGGCCGGTCAAGTGTTTGTGAGAGGTGGCCACCTCTCCGGCACACAGTTCCAAATATGATAGATTACAAGAGAACTTAGACTGATCAGTCGAACTTTAAGAATCACAAACGAATTTAGTGAGCTTGGGCCTATTTCACATAAACTCCCTTGTTGCACTGTTAAGATGGCATGACAATTTGATTATTTCAATGAAAATTTCTATAGGCATATGTACCCACTGAGTACTTTTGTACTCAGCCCTGCATGTATTTCTAAATGTGCAGGTTGAGCAGTAGCCGGTGGTGATGAAGTGACGAGCAGGAAACCCCTTTTGTCTGAAGCCATATGTATTAAAGAACTCTTGAGTACATGTCTTCATACATGTAGTCAGAACCTTCTTCCGCTGCGTACTCAAAAGAATTTCATGTTATTTTAGCTAAGTCGGAGCTATCCGGACTTACTAGTTTGACTAAGTCATTACGACTCCAACTTTGTTGTAAATGTTCCCTTCGTTGTTAATGTTTAAGTATATTTCTTCGTCGTTTATTTCTTATTCGTTCATCCCCTTTCTATCCCGCTTCTTATCTCCAACCCTTGGTCATAGTTTCCCGGCTTAATTATCCTTAATTAAGACCAGTCGTGACACGTCGTCTATCAGCTAATAGACAACATGCGCATGCGCGTCGTCTATCAGCTAATAGACAACGCGTAATAGACGACGTGCATGCGCATGTTGTCTATTAGCTGATAGACAACGTGCATGCGTCCGTCGTCTATTCGTTGAATTTTTCAATTTTTTATTTTAATTCTGCAGTTATACTTAAATTTCCTATTTTTTCAAATAAATATTTTATTAAATCTAAAAATTCATAATAAATAATTTTAAATATATACACGAATAATAAAAATGTCATTCATTAATTTCAAATATTCTTTATCATTCTACATTGAAAAAGTATCCATTATACAAACATTCTACATCAAACCAAATAAAATATTGTTCATCATAATTCATGACAGGTCCACGTGATCTTCGCTTTGAGGACGAGCCATAGTCTTGACCAGAGCAAGTAGAATAGCGGGTCACATTTAAGAGGGATAAGATTCTCGCTGAAGAGCTTCTTCGCAAATGTAATAGGCTGCTGGTAGCAGTTGTATCACTAAAATATGAGTAATTTTTCAGCAACGGAGCCTGAGCAAATTAGAGAATCCATATTAGATTATGAAACTATGAAGACTGCGTTGACAGTTGATATTTCACAGTGAAAGCCAAGCTGTTTGTACACATCTAAAATCAACTTTGCAATCAGACCAAAACTTATAAGAAGCATTTCACCTAAAATAGTCAGAAAGCCAAAGCATAGAAGCATTTCATCACTTCATACCATATAGATTTACAAGCACAAGTCACAAGATATTCCAAAAAAGAGAAGCTAAGCTGATTAAATTAGACTCCCATGTAACCGGAATAGGAAAATAGGGAGGTTATATGACCAATAGACACAAATATCACAGGAATAAATAAAAAGGACGTCTATTTCTATCCTTAATAAACAAGAGAAAACATCTGACCTACCCCACTTGATTATATCTTTATGACTAAATTCAACATAAACGTAAACCAAAGAATCAAACAACAAATACTCACTATGATAACATATTTAAAACAGAACAAAAATGGTATTTCAAATCTCTCAACTACTTCGTTTCATTAAGTCAGAATCATAAAGCCATGAAGATGGGGAGATATAATTAAATTCCTAATCAACTGTAAAGCTTCGACCAATAATGCACAAACCCAACTTGTAATTTGCGTTGAGAATTCAAGCTGGAGGAGTAAACCACTCACAAGCAAAGAATGAAAACAATTAACAAAATAAACAAGCAATTTAATACAACAGAAGTAATGACCAAAAAAATCACAGCCAAGATTAATATTTTCGGTTATACTACATATCTCCCTTAAATTACCAATACAAAACCAAAAGGGTCCCCAAAAAAACATAAATTCCGACCATTTCCACAAATCATCCAAAATCAGAGTAATGAACAAGAGATGTATGATGATATTACCAGCAAGATCGGTCTGGGAGGTGAGGGATTTGTGCAACTCAACGAGCTGCTCACAAATGGTGGCGTAGACAGCAATCTGCTTGCGGAGAACTTCCATCTGCTCGTCCGTCAACACCTTCACAAACATCCCTGCAGCAGCACCTGTAGCAAAAACAATTTTTTCACATGTTGAAAGCTGGGATTCTCTGCAGCAGCACCTGTAGCAAAAGCAATTTTAGTATGTTGCTACTTCGTATCGATTTCTGAATATAGAGCAACATAAAACTTTCAGCTCCTAAAATCAGCATTCTTCCTCATCTTGCAACTCAGAAGGAATAGAATAGAAGTCCATAATAATCCACTTTAGAAGAAAACCAATCTTTTTAGTGTAGTGTGTGTGTGGCTGCAATCACAAATAACAAACCAATCATATTATTTAAACGTTTCACAGCAGAAATCGAAGAATGCAGTAGTGTGTGTGTGTGGCTGACTCTCGGTTCAAATTCTTTATTTTATATATTCGAATTCATCGTCACAATCTTTAAAATTATTAACCAAAAAGTGACAATTATTTTATACTCCCTCCGTCCCAATAATCTTGTCTCATTTTCCTTTTTGGTTTGTCCCAATAATCTTGTCTCATTTCTAAATTGGATAAATTTAGGGGAGAATTACTAACCTAATTAAACCAGATTTTAATTAAGGGGTCTTAATTAAGTCAAACCTATTATACCTATTCTACTCTCTCATTTCTCACTCGGCTCTCTCTCTCTCTACTGTCGACCCTTCTCTTTTCTCCTAGAAAACCCTAATCCCACCGGCGCCGCCTCCCCTTTTCCCCCTCCGTTCCGTCGGCGCCTCGCGGCGTATCACATCTTGGTGTACCGGCGCCGGCTTGGATCGATAAATCGGGGTCGATCGGCGCTCTATTTTTGATAAATCCGCCATTTCGCCGCCTCCTCCTTGATCCTTCTAGTTCAAATCTGCACAGATCTTAGCCAAGTGGCCACGATCGGTAAATCTGCGGTGATGAGCGACCTCTGGGAGGGCTACCTGGGAGGCTCCGTCGTTCCAGACACGGAGGAATGTTTCTCGACATGGGGAACGGCGCCGAAGGTCAATTTCCCATTTTCATCGAGTTTCATGGACGAGGAGGAGGCGTCGTCCGTGGTGGATGAGATTGAAGTTGTGTGCGATTCGCCGGAATCCCTACATCTGCCGAAACCAAGGTTTTCCTTATTTAGGCGTCCCATGCCTTTAAATCATAGTGAATGCGAGGTTTACACTACTGTTGATAATAAGATTTCTAATTTTGATTGTTCTTCCTCTCATCGATAAGCACAGTGTTGTGCATACTCTTGAATTGAAGCACCTTGAGTATTCTAACATACACTATGGAGTTTCTCTCTCCCGTTGTTATAGATCATCCTGCGCCGCATTTTTGATGTTTTTCAAGTGATTTTTTTGGTTGCAAGTTTGCTGCCACTATTTTACAATTTTTGAAGTGTAATAGCCGATTGCTTCAATGGCAGAATTTATAGAAATTGGATGTGTATTTTGGTGGGAATATTTGAAGGATGTTGAAATTTGGTGATTAAATGAAACTTTCATTTTTAGTTCCAAATTTCCCTCTTTTTATTTGCACTTGCATTCATTCTGCTGCCAGTTTATTGAGGGGAGAGATTCACCTTAACGACATGTTGGAATTTAAATTGATTTAAAAAAAAAAAAACTGAATTACATTTAAACTTTGATTGAATTTAAAAATAAATTGAATTCTAAATTTTCAAATAAGTTAGCCAATATTTTAAATAAGTCAAACACAAGGATAATTAGGTCATACTTATTTTTTCTTAAACATGTAGGCCTTACACTTTACAACACTAATTTAACACTCCTTAATCTTCGTGTTCAAAAGAAATGGGACAAAATTATTGGGACGGAGCGAGTATAAAATTAATATTACTCCCTCCGTCCCATGAAGTAAGACCAAGTTTTCTTTTTGGTCTGTCTCACGAAGCAAGACCAGTTTCTAAAAATAGCAAAAAAATTGCTATTTATTCACATTTTCACCTACCACACTTAACACATAAAATACTAATTTCTAAATTCATGTGCCGAAAAGAACTAATTAAATCTTGCTTCATGGGAACCGATGGAGTATTAAATAAAAATAATAATTAGGAATGGAAGTTACTTTTATGTTCCTCTACTTTTGTAGTTTCGAACACAAAATGCCATGGCTACTTCTGCATATATAACCGTGCAGCATATATCACATCACATTCATATTCTACTTGTGATAAATAAACATTTTGATCTTCGTCTCCTTTTGTTTTCTTTCACCGACCTCTACACACGTGCAATGCACGTGTTCCTTAATAAATAAATAAATATTAGAGCTTGTAAAATAAGTCGACCACTCATTTAGTTATTTTGGACATTTCTCACTCAGATCACGACAGATATGAACAAGTCTTATACTATCACTACTATTCTGCATTTAATTAAAATTCATTATATTAAATAATGTCACAAACACAATCTCATCAAATGCCAATCTTCAAACTAAAGCTTCCAATAATTTATGTTGGATATTTGGATAAGTATGACAAATTACTTATTCCACCAACCATATAAAACCCCTCATGTTGGATTCAACAACAATCTGGTTGAGCTGACACGAAATATTTTTAACTGCAATTTATTTTATCTTTTTTTGAAGGAGTGTCTAATTAGAATTGTAATTATATACTCCCTCTGTCCTATTTTGACAATCCTTTATTTATTTATTTATAGGATGTCCGAAGATATATAGTTTACTTTCTAAATTTAAACTGCAATAAATTTTCTTTTATTAAAATAATTAATATTATTTAGTGTTTGTATAAATATAGAGCAACAAATAGATATAAAATAGAACAATCACCTATAAATTATATTTTTTAAAAGGAATATTAATTGCATTATTTTATTATATGTAAAAAAATTAATATGACATCAAAATGAGACGGATGGAGTAGTTATTAATTCTCAAAAACATCGTTAGGGTGCGTTCCAAAATAAATTTTATGATATGGGAAGACCAAAATTCATAAGTCATACCTAATTTTATGTGGTATTATCCTGAGATTAAGTCATGGACCGAATTCATCTAATCAAACATGTCATGTGACTAAATTTATTTAATCCATCGAACCGAATACCACCTCAGTAGATATGGATACAATCAAAATATCCATATTTTCTTGTTTTCTAAATTTGTTGTTTCTGAAGTTTGCTTTCTTGTTTGGTGATTAAAGTGGATGGAACTCAGGCACAGGGACACACCCCACGGCGCCGCCATCGCCGTCGCCGCCACTACCGCTCAATGAGAAGGAAAGGTGGTTCACAGTTTCAAAATGGCTGCCTTAATGAGAAAATCTCGAGCTCTTCAAATCAAAAGGGGTTTTCCCGCCAAAATCAAACGTTTTTTTATCGATTCTCTCTTTACATAGGTCACCATGTACACATTTAAAAACTGCATCTTTTATCTAAAAAAAGCAAACAAAAAAAAAGAAGAAGAAGGAAACTAGTAAACTACACTTATCATCATTTCACACGATCAAAATATGAGCTCACAACTCTCAAGTCATAACGAATGCAAACCCTCCTTTCCTCCTCTGCCATAGAATGAAACCGATTCTTCACGCCATGGCTTGCCGGTCGAGTCTCTATCCGGGCCGGGGGGGAAGGGGACGCGTCGTTGAGAGGGCCGTGGGTCCGTCTAATCAAATGTCGGGACCTCTGCATCGCCTCCTGGGGCGGAGGAACACGGGTGGTACCAATACGAGTTCGCCTGGTATTCCCTTCCGAGTGTGTCTCCATCGGGATCTGACGTTGAATTGCAGAACTGCATCGTGGTGAACAAGAGCGTAGCAACTGTTCTGTCGATGGAATTCGTGTCCGAGTCCTCGGTTTTGGATTCCTGTAACCTGGATGCAAAAGGATAGAGAGATGATTAGAGTAGACCAATTTGATGTCAAAATGTAACATGACAAACTAACTTAAATCCATCTAAGTAAACAAGGGATTAGCCTTACTATTTATATCTATCAAAGCTAATCTTCAAAAATAAACGCCTCCATATATAGTAACATAATAATCATCTTTCCCTTTTAAAGAATGACATGATTGTAATCTAATAATGTAGAGAATTTACCTGGATGGTCCATCTCTAGTGTCATCCTGTCCACTCTGACTACATTTCATCTGGTGTCTTGAGTTTTCTGCTAGGCGGTACAAAGAATCGCGAAAGCAAACTCTGGTAGTGTCGGCTAGCTATAGAATTCCACATACATAACAATCAAAATGGATGAGCTTCTTTAAGTTGTAAACATAGATTAAATCACTTCCATAGTCTTCCTTCCAGATTTGGTTACCTGCTGAGTCAAATTCTGTAGCTCCAGTAACACGGGTTCGTCCATGGATATGTACTCGTTCGTATCTTCACACATATCGGATTGTTCTTCTAACATGCACATTTCAGCTTCCAGTTCCTAGAATGTCGAGTGCCAACAACCGATCAATACTTTTACGACTGATAAATCCGTAGTCTATGCCAAGCTCATGAACTTATCAGGCAGATACTAATTTTGCTAAAAGTTGTGAATTTCATAACACAAATAAGCAGTAATCTTCTGCTAATTAATGGTATAAAAGGCCTTCAATTACAGTTATCAATATAAGCTTCTTAAGTAAGCATCAATGATCAAATTCTAATGCTTCAAATACAGCCATTGCAGTTTCAGTTTGCATAACAATTCATAAGCGCGAGAGATGCTTCGTGTGTGTTTAACTTAACCAACCTGTTCGTGTGAGAAATGGCCGACACTTGAAACATCGTTTGTGCTGTCTCGAACGTGATTACTAAAATCATACGCCATCACATCGTTCCAGCTTGAAGTTTGTGCGATATTAGCTGAACTCTCAGATCCCTCAGACTCTCCGGCATCTACTTTGAAAAGCGAATCACTGCATAGACAACGGGGGAAACAAGAAAATTAGCCCTCTGAATTTATGCACATCAACCAAAGAGGCAAAACATTTAAACCACACGGATGCACATGCACGAAAGCAAGTATCTGAAGCCAATGAAAGTAGTACGCTAGTACAAGAAAATGTCATCCGCCTCTTCGATTTTGGGAAGGTCATTGAGGTGAACATCCGAACGCTGCTGCCTAGACAGCATGGGCTCGTTGAAGAGATCCTCCACCTCTAATGCATTGAGTTTCTTTTGGGAGCTGCAGTTTCCAACTATGTTTACCCACGAAGGCCAACTTTCGGGCGATGATGGAAGCCCCTCGAACATCCCCCCATCTTTTGGAACCGTGACATCTTCATTGGCTCTGCCATAGTACCACTCCATAGCCTGATTACATACGTAGTACAAAGATGTCAGAAAAGAGCCCCACGCCGCCAAAACACACATACCAAGAAAGATGATAATATCACTCTTATTACCCTTATTTACTACATTGAAAATTGAAAAAAAGTACAAGAAAATTGCATTGATGACAAGGTTAAAATGAAAAGTTTGGCAACTTTTTACTATGAAATTCTGAAATGAGACACTTGTTCAGAACAAAAAACAAGAACATGAACATGAACATGATGATTTAGGACACAGTTAATGGAGGCTATCTTATCTTAGCTCAGAACACAAAAACATCGATATCTATCTACAGGAACAGCACATCAAGATTATGCAGCTACACTGCATTCAACAAACACCAAGTAGACTTATTCCATTATCAAATTACAATTTCTTTTTGCTCCAAGCAACCCCAAAAAACTTAACCTAATTGGATTGTTCAAGCAAACACTAACCACAATCTAAATTCAAGAAAGTGCCTAAATTTGGGCATCTAGAAAAGGATATCAAATCTAAACATTTTGTCAACTCAGTTTAGTTTGTAGTTGAAATCACAACTCCCTACGTTCTACACAACACGAATTATTTCAGTCACCACAGAAATCAAAGCAAGAACCCTCAAGCAACGAAAAACAGAGCAATTTAATCAGATTAAAGTTGAGGTTTTTATATGAGGAAAATGGTAGTTAATCATAAAACACAAACAAAATTCAAGCAAAAAGAAAAGGAAAAAAGGTGTTACCATGGAAAACTTTGTTGAATTTGAGGATTGGAAGTAGGTGTATATTGTGTGAGCAAGTGTGAGGCTGAGGCAGAAGCTTTGAATGGCAGAAAACCTTAACAGTAACCTTTAGAATTGGAACCAAAAACAAAGGTTGTATTTATGGTTTTCTGTTCTGTCTCAACGGACATTTTTGCCCCTCCATCCCTCAAAATTACCATATTACCCGTGCTTATCTTATATCCTGTCAGAGAATATGCAACGTAATCAATTCCTTGATTTTTATTTATTTTTTCTTGGTGGAGGGTATTAATTCTTAATTTATGATGATGAGACTGACCTTTGTTTTGAAAAATAAAGTGAAAAATAGTACTAGTATTTTACTTTTTTTTTCTGTAAAAATAGAAAAGGATATCTCATTTTTTCTTATGGACAACTTATCAGATATAAAGTAGTCAATAATCCTTTAATATAAGCATACATTTTGTATTCAACTATATTTCTTAACCCACTCCACCTAATTTTTGTAAATTTGCAAAACAATATAGTATTAACCATTCAAAGGGATAAAGGTAATTACATCCTAATATAATATGACTGTTTTAATACTTTAATGAGATATTTACTTTGCATGATTGATAAGATATACGATTAAGTATTTTTATGTCCTTAAAATTAGGATTTTTTAATTCTTATACTTTTACTGAGATATGAATCAGATAAAAGTAGTTCAAGTTATAGAAATTATCAATGATCTTTTAATGTGTTACTATTATTTTTATCTATTAAAATTAATTCTCAAAAATAACACCTCCTAATTTATTTATTTCTTTGTATGATTTTCTAATATAATTTCAATTATTCATAAAAATTTACTACTATAAAAATTTAGGATTAGAAATTATTAGTCAATTCGATACTCAATCTGTATCGAATAATTTGATATCCAATTAAAAGAGTTCATGAATAGCAACAAAGGTGAGAGGGGTAATTTGGGGAGGTCGGAGAAAACGAGTCTACTTATATTTGTGGCTGAGAAACGAGTGGGGCCCAGCGTAAGGGTGAAGTAGTGGACGAGGGAGCTCCATCTAAAACTGCTTCCTTATTGGTCCACGTGTTACGTCCTCAATTTCAAGATGCCATGTGCTGGGTCACGTGACTTCCGCGACACGCTTTTTCATCGAAATGGAAAAAGCGCTACAGCTTGTAGGCTTTACTACGCCACATGGTGAGGTTATGCATTTGTAGTAATAAAACGTTTTTAGCATGGAGGCAACTTCATGTGCAACATTTTCTATGCAAAGCAAAAAGTTTGGTCTGTTTACCAAATTCATGATCTTGCAAGGAAGGAGAAAAAATCTATCCTTCAAATTTAATTAATCACGTTGCATAAAGTTTATGTTTGGCATGGGAATTTTCCTTTTTCTGATTTTTGTGTATTTCGTGTTTATAGGCACTCGCAACCACTATTTTTTGTGTGCATTAAATAAACGATAAACTACATTTGTTAATTTGCAAAAGCCTGCAAACCACATTTCATAAATTGGGTGTGATGGATTCAAGCGATCAGGCCTGTCAAAACGTTGGTGAGATTCAAACATGATATTTGGCCTAAAAAATAAATTTATGACCGAATGTTAGGGGTTTGAATCCGTATGAATTTCCATTCAGGTCATTGAGTCCATATGCAAGATTTATAGAATGCAGTTTATGTTTTCCATTTTAATTTGCAAGTTATTGTATATGGAACAAAATTTATATTGATAAGAGCTCTATGAGTGTTTAGAATTCAAAATATTAAATCTAAAATATTAGTCATGGCAAGTTTTAAACAAGTGATGAATCGAGATGTCAGGGGCCGAGGTAGACGATCTAATTTAAAAACTAATGGATTATCAAAGAGCTAAGTAACACAAATTAAAATTATTGGAACAACAAAATTATATAGAAAGTAAATGAAATCTATAAAATTCCCTAAGCCTTAATTAACCAGTGATATATGGATTAGAGCAAAAAAACATTTTTATATGTCATGCGTATTAAATTTGATATGATATTATAACGTCTCAAAACTATAGGACAATACTATAGTTTTAGGACGTTATAACTGAGACAAAGGGAGTATTATATTATACTATATAAATTGTGCATATACAAATTGTAAGTCTCAAATCTTAGATATTTGTTCACTCAAACGTGCGTTTTCATGAGAAGTGTAATAAAATTTTGAAAATTAGTAGAAGTCGAAAATGAATAATCAAATTCATTAAAGAAATAGTTCATTTGAGTCAAAAGTGTTATCCAATCGATAAGGTTGTGTTTTTAACTAAGCAAAGCTAAGCCACAATATAATTAGGAATGACTCTTGAGAAAAACGGCTAAACCAACCAATCCAACTAGATTTTAATCCTCTGAGTGAGTATAGTTATAAACCTCAATTCAAATTAGATGATACTAATACATATTTTTTTCACAACTGAGTTCAGTTGATAATAAGATGTTTTCAGTCTGACTATTCGCAAATACTTGTGTCAGGCGGGTCTGACAGTCAAACCGGATTTGACCCGCTTTGACCCGACCCGCCTCAATACAACATATATCGAATTTTAACAAATATATGCAAGAGTGAAGCTTTGGTGCCATGGCTAACTTATCGCTTTTTCTTCTAAGGTTGGGGGTTCAAAACCCATTCCATTACATGCACTTTGTGACATTTTTTTTTTCTCTTTTACGTTTTTATTTTTCTGTTTTCTTTTCTGTTTTTTCTTTTCTTTAATTTCTTTTTGCGTTTTGTTTCCTTTTTTTTGTTTCGTTTTTATGTTTTTTTTTCTTTTCCTATTTTATTTTTTTTTTGTATTTTATTTCTTTATTTTTTTGAATTTTTTATATTTTTTCTTTTCAGTATTTTCTTTCCTTTTTAGCATTTTTTTTGCTGCTTTTGTTTGCATTTTTTATTTCACTGTTTTTTTCTTTTGCATTTTTTATATATTTTGGTTTTTTTTTTCTTTTCAGTATTTTTTTATTTTTTCATTTGTTTTTTTAATTTTTCTTTTGATTTTTTTATATATTGTCGTAAAAAATGTAAGTTTTAAAATATTGAATTTCTTCATATCAATAATTACTTTTTATGACGACAATAATTACTTTAGCAAACAACTAAAAGTATAAGTTCTCATGAGTAAAAGTAACAATTAATTATCGTGAACAAATGTTTCAAAATTGTTGCATTTGTTTATGATAATTGTTACTTTTATTATTAGAACTTGTACTTTTAATTATTTGATTAAGTAATTATTATATTAAGAAAAAGTATTGATTGATATAAACAAAAATAATACTCCTATTAGTATTGATTGATATAAAGAAAGGTAAATACTTATATTGACATAAGTCTACATTTGAGCTAACAAATATATATTTTAGACTTATCAAAAGTAAATATTCCTATTAGTTTAGGATTTAGTGTTCATGGTTTAGGATTTAGAAAATATAATAGTTTATATTGAATGAATGTAAATACTTATATTAGCATAAGTATACAATTTTGCTAACAAATGTATATTTTATACTTATTAAAATAAATATTTTTGTTAGGGTTTAGAATTTAGTGTTTAGGGTTTATGATTTAGTGAAATTGTACCTATCCAACGATTAATTGTCTCGGCCACACACAAATAACGTAAGCAGCGAAACTTAAAGCAAAACGTGCGGAAAGTAAAGAACACAAGACACCAACAATGATTACCCAGTTCGGTGATAACACACCTACGTCTGGGGGGCCACGCCCAGTTCCAACAGTTCACTAGTGAAGATAAGAAATACAAAGGACTTACACGCGAAGACTCGATCTTCCTAGCCTCTATTTCTTCCCAAACCTTCACCTACGTGAACAAAAAGAGAGCAAGATAGAACTTACCCACAGAACGTGATTGCCTCTCAATCCACGTTCAAACCAACATCAAGAAACGCTCCTACAAGCCGGAGTACAGATGAACGAACATAAAACCAACTCACGCTTCCAAAGAAATAAGGAGTAAAGCAACAGCACACCCTCACGTATTGTATGCTCTCTAGATGCACGAAAATACTCTCTCAAAATAAGTAGAATAACGATGAGTGCAGCGGCAGCCTTCGATCGATGACGTCTCTTTAAATATGAAACCCTTGCCAAGAAGTAGAGAGCCCATGAACTGTCAAACCAAAACAACGTAGGGCCCATGTAGGGTTTCCATAAGGCAGCAAGTCCTAGGGTATGAGGACACCCTAAAGAAACGGACTCTTCAAGCAAAAGCAATATCTTAAAGATATATTTCCAAAAAAACTTCAAAAACCCGCAAGGAAACAAACCAGCAGAACCTTGCAACCGAACAAGCAACTCAACAAGAGACATTCTGTGAGACTTCAGCAGAAACTCCTTTTTATCTACACAATGACAATAATACTTAAGAGTATATAAATACT